>NC_056749.1:112981474-113095486 GCF_019279795.1 Protopterus annectens
GGTAGAGTTAGAAACAGAGCTCTCCTCAGAGCTGGACTCAGAATTGAGGAAAAAACCCTGCATGTGTCCATTTATTTTCCTGACCAGATTCAGCATCAAACTCGTTGCAGCAGTTACAGGCGTTTTGTTACAGCGAAGCGCAGCGCCTGGCGTGTTACAACTTGGCATACAGCATGCGCCAGGCGTTTTAGATTACAGCAGCGTCTTTGCAGCTTCCAGGCGTTTTTGCAGTTACATCCTACTGATGCCTCTAGGCATCAAATATAGATTTTAGACAAGCAGTAAGATGGTGCTCCTCCCCCCTCTTACTTCCACAGCTCCACCAGAGTTCCCCGGGTTCCATATTAGGGATCCTCTTATTAACCATAGTTATAAATAATAAGCACTCACTCATGGCTCATTTATTCAGTATGCTGACGATTCATCTGTTCAGCAGATTCCATATCCAAACTTCAACATCTCACACAACTTCTCACTCCAAACAAAACTAAACTAATTATTTTCACCCCCAAGAAAAACACCCCTTAAACAAAGGCCACTTTACTGAAATAAAACACAATTATTAGGAGTAGCAGATGAGCACCTAAAACTTGACCTACATATTCAGTTCAACATAAAAAACTTTGCAATCTGTATAGGCACAAATACTTTTAGCCTCTCCACTAAAAGAACCCTTGCTATTACATACCTACCACCCTCTCTAACCTATGGCATATCATTTAAAAACATCCCATCTTCCCTGAAATAAATGCTAAAAACTTGATACAACAAAACTGCTAGGTTTGCTACTAATGCCTCCTATTCTACTCACCACTGCACCTCATTACACTCTCTCAACTGGCTACAACTATCACACTAGCCATCCTATTTGCAACGGATAATCACTAAAATTAATCCTCAAACATTCTGAATGCCCTGCACTCTCCTCTCTTCTCAGCATCTACCAACCCAAACGATCACTTGGATAAAAAAAAAAAAAAAAAAAAAAAGCTTCTACAGGTAACTAACCAGCAGGCCAACTTCTGTACTCTTGCTCAGCAGCCAAAACCTGAAATGGTCTTCCAGTAATAGTTAGATGCATCCAAAAACTTTCATCCTTTAACATTTCATTACGTAACCACTTCCGTTGCAGTTGCAGCTCTATATACATGTGAACTCTCACCTCCGATATCCAACTACTCCTACTTCCTCAAACCACTCAATGCGTTCCATTTTCCTTCTTACTCCTGCTGTACTCTGCCCGACTTACCTACTTTTCCACTTAGGTTCATAGGTAGGTACTAGACTCTCTGCCAGAGGGCATTTATAAGCCTAGCCAGAGTGTGTCGGCTTTCGCCACCCCATTGATTAATTAACTGATCCTCTGTCAAGCAGAGCCAATGAAGTGATCCCAGGGGTGTATTTTCTGTTACCCATCCACTTGTCAAGGTTTCTCTTTAAGTGTGTGTTAGTGAGGGGCTATGCCTAATGCAATTTGGAATTTTGTTCCAAAGCATGGGGAGTCTCTGTGACAGGAATTTATCCCTCCAGTATGTTCTAGTTATTTTTGTGCTGAGGTTTAGCTCACTAGAGCGTGTAGCTCACAGTGATTTGGATTTCTTTAGGTGGAGCATATCCATCAATTCTGAGTTGGACATGGCTTTGTAAGTCAAGCAGAGATCACCTCTGAGTTAGCGATATGCCACAGAGTACAGCCGGAGTTTCAGTTGGGCTGCATAGGACATATATTTGAGGCCAGTAATCCTCTTGGTGAGGTACTTTTGTGGTCTTTCCAGCTGTTGGAAGTGTCTTGTGAGGTACATCCAAAATGGGGCATTGTACTCTATGGGTCTAATAAGTGACAAGTAGAGGGGCACTACAACCTCTATTTCTAGATGCAAACCCTTTAGTAATTAGATAGGCCACATAGAATGATTTCCCAACTACTTTGGCAATATGATTGTCAAAAGGAGAGATTACTATCTACCTGCGTCCCCAGATCTCTCATTACCTCTTCTGTATTAAGGGGGCTGCCACCTATGTGGTAATTTGTGGGTGTTTTGTTTTTCCCAAATGGGATGACTAAGCATTCTTTAGCATTTAACTTGAGGCCATGACTGACACCAGGTGTCAGTCTCAGTAAGGCCCTTTTGGAGGATGTCCATGTCAGCCGGAGAGTCAATTATGGCTCCCAGTTTGCAGTCATCAGTGAACTTGGTTAGCCATAGTCCTGTGTTTGCCTGTACTTGAGAAGTATATGCCGAACAGTAGGGGGTCCCAGGACAGAGCCTTGCGGGTTTAGTCTCGGACCTGGAGCCCGCTATTTTTACCATGTGAGTTGAGTCTGTAAGCCAGTTGGCAACCCATCTAGTGACGTAGGGGTTTATGTTCAGGCTGGTGAGTTTCTGTAATACCAGAGTGGGGAATGGTATCGAAAGCCTTGGCGAGGTCAAGGTAGGCTGTGTGAACCACCTTTCCCTAGTCTATGGCCTTGGTGACAGTCTCGAAGAAGTCAACCAGGTTTAGTAGGCATGATCTGCCCTTAAAGCAGAACTGGGTTGGATCAAGTGTTTGGAGGTTCCCAGTGTCTTTGTTAAGGAGTTCCATGATGATGTGCTCCATAGCCTTGCAGACTAGGCTAGTCAGGCTTATGGGGCGATAGTTACCAGGGTTAGTTGTGGCCCCCCTCCTTTGTGGAGAGGAATAACCGCTGCTGTGCGCCATTCTATGGGCATGTAGCCTGTGGAGAGGCTGAGGTTGAACAGCATGTTTAGGTGGGGGGTTAGTTCGTTCTGTAGTTCGTGCAAGGCATAGCCTGGGACACCATCTGGTCCCACTGACGCGTTCTTGCTGGCTTTTCAAAGGGTTGTTTTCACCTGTGCATCTGTGATTTGTGGGAGAGTACACTTTTCCGATATTGTTGTGGGCCCTTTTGGAGGAGAGAGGGGGGTGATGTTTGCACCGAATCTGCCAGGATGTTGGCAAGATCAGTAGGTTCAGTATATTTTGTGTTATTTTTGCACTAGTTCAGTGCATATCTGCGAGTTGCCACTTAGATTCTTAACATGGCTAAAGAAGGCTTTGTGGTTATCTTTTGAATCCTTGGCTATTTTTCTTTCGAAGTTAGCCTTGGATGATTTCATGAGGGACCTCAGTTTCTTACTGATACGGCTTTTTTTCTGAACTAGTTTCCTCTTTCTGTTGTATAGCCTGTTTACTGCAGGGGTCCACCAAACTTGTTTCCTTCTCTTTGAGAAGTGCGTCTTGGTTTTCCTAGGGATAGCATGATCCATGCATCCTTGTAGGTGCTCAAGGGTGCATTTGCAAAGGTTTCTGCATCTTGGGCAGCGTTATTCTTCAGCGTGGGGGCTGTAAAACCTACCACCTCTGTCTTAAGTAAGGTGGGGTTTGCTTTAGAAAAGTTTTTTACTGTGGTTTCCTTAGTTGGGGGTGGTGGTGGGGTGTGGACATCCAGAGTGATTAGTTTATGGTCTGATCTAACCAGGGACGGGTTGACCTCCAGTGTGGAACACCGGTCACCCATGTTGGTGATGACCAGGTCCAATATGTTTTTACCTCTGGTAGGGGAGTTTACCAGCTGATCCAGGGTGTTTGCATTGAATTCCAGGAAGCGCTGGGCCTGGGAATTTGTACTAGTAGTTTTCCCAGTGAATGGTAGGGTAATTGAACTTGCCCAATATCAGGGTGTTCGGTAGGACCTTCATGTTTTCCAGCGTCTCCAGAAAGGTGGAGTGGTGGTCCTGGGTCATGGAGGGTGATCTGTAGCAGGCCACAATTTGCATTGCAGATTTACCCGATGTTAGTTGCACATGAATGATCTCAGAGGTATCATGCTGTGCCCACTAACCTGGAGGCGTAGGTATCCTTGTCGAATATGGATACACCCCCTCCTTTTGTGTTTCGGTCCATGTTCTGTGGCTGAAACGTGTTGTACGAGTTGTAGCCCGTAGTGCTGGGGTGCTTTCTGGAGCCTTCAACTTTTTTCACTACATTATGCCATCATACAACCTAGTCTAGCAGTAAATCTCTACCTCAATTTTACGGTGACATTCAACTTTGTTACATAATTTCTACATACCATCTTAAATTGATAAACTATTTTATTACACAATGTATTAAAATGTATAACTCTTCAAATGCACAATGTAACTATTTTTATATGCTATTCATATTTGCTTATTTTTACTTGCATCTTGTTTTGTATTGGATTTCTTTGAAGCTTTTCGCCCAGAGCCTCCACTGAAAATGGTCTCTAGTAGGCCCAGTAGATTATCCCAGTAAACAAATGCCAGGAAATAGGTCTGTATGAAGCATAGTTTTAGAATTAACGTGAATATGGTGGTTTAAACGTGTCATCTTAAAGCTTACATAATGGCAAACACAACCGTACTGGTATTTGATATCAGTCTAATACACTTAAAGCAATATAAAATTGCTGTTTTTGGAATATCTATTTATGTTTTCATAAATTTCATATCTAAAATATCTCAAAAGCCAAGTAGCAAAGACAAAAACTGCTTAGTCTCGTATGAAAGGATAAACAAAATGCTAACTTGTAACTTGAGTCATTGCCAAGATATTACAAGTTGTTTACAAATTTTTATTTGACATTTGACTTCCAGGAAGGTCCATCTCCGAGTGGGCAGAAGCTCATTTTTCAGAAGAGGCCCGGGGAGAAAAGCTTCAAATTACTACAAAGCATTTTAAGAATAATTTTACAATCTTCAAAAATAAAACAAAAACATCTGCAGGTTAAAATAAGTGATATAAAATCATTAGTTAAGAATCAACACAAGTTTTAAACAAAATTAAAATTAATCTAATAGAAACAGGAATTGCAATATGAAGGGAGGGAAAAAAACATGTTTATGGTATGTTTAGAGAGAGTCAGGGAAGAGAATTTGATAGCAGTCAGGAAATAAGTGAAAGAAGGGAGAGTAAAGGAGGTTCTTGTTCACATTTAGTGATATGGTTCTTCCTGGTTTTCAAGAAGAATGGAGCCACACTTTAGCTAGTAAGTCTTTCAGAGTGGTTTTGAAAGATGAGAGGGTATAGACCCGACAGATGCAGGTAAGGAGTTCCATCCTTAGCAACCTTGTACTTAAAAACAAGTAAGTTTGTTAGTGTTTACTGTGACTTATAAAATCCAGTTTAAAGTCCATAATCTAAAGAACACTCACTATTTTACATGCTGAAGATGTTGCCATTGACAGATCTTTAGTAGCCCCTATATTTCCAACGATTTGAATATTTGAAGTATGAAAACAATTTGTTTCTATTAAAATCTTAGGCTTCATCTATTGGAAATTGCATTGCAAACTTCCAGGCCTCTAGTGAAAGGAAAGTTGAATCTCTTCAGGAAAGAGGGTAGCCCTCTTTCTTTTCACAGATACTACTAAATAAGGAGTACTAACAGGCCTGACTTCAACCCTTAGACGGTAAACTACTCCTACGGAAATTTGAGAACGGCTAGATATACGTTTGGTTTTCTGATTCTTTTTGACCGGAAACTAGGATCAAAAGGGTTGTTGGCAGCAGCAGTTCCCCAGGGATGGGCACATTTTGACTTCACAGGGAAGATTTCCCTGCCCCTTCTCCCAGAATCGATAACAGTGGCTTTTCCTTGTCCACCAAGGGGAACCCAACTTTGGCTAGTCCCACAGTCCATAGCGGCTGTATATGCTACAGCAGAGGGATCTGGAGTAAAAGATCAGAGGTCTGAGAAAAAGGCTTTAGCCACAGCAGTCACCTACCTGCGGCTGAGGGGGAATTGCTAGCCTGCTCCGAATTGCAAAGACCGTTTCCTTAGCTTTTTCTTTGAGGATGGGATAAAGACTGACCATGGGACTGACAGTTTGTTCCATGGGCAAACAAAAAATGGTGCCTCATGGGAAAAACAAGCAGCACAACCCAGTAAAAATAAGAAGTTATGTACTCACCGTAACGTTCCATCTGAGTAGGTGACTTCATTTGGATGCAACCTGTGGGTATCGGATCAGAGCCGGCAGTTCAAAAGCTTTAGGATCCGAGCTCCTAGCTCCTCCCTCTACCCATAACCCCTTGCCAAGCCCTGACTGACCTCAGATTGAGTTTGCCCTGTAAATACTAATAACAGATTCCTGGGAAACCAGGGCTAAGAAGGTCAGGGGGATGGATGGAGGGGGGGGTTGCATCCAAATGAAGTCAACTACTCAGATGGAACGTTATGGTGAGTACATAACTTCTTAATCTGAAGTAGGCAGACTTAATTTGTCTGCAACCTGTGGGACAGAGTCCCCAGCTACCTAAATCTTGGGCGGCCGTCATGGAAGGATGTTCCGGAGCACCGCAGAGCCAAAGGATGCTCTCCCTCTGGAAACAACATCCACTTTATAATGCGAGATGAAAGTATGAGATGAGGTCCAAGTGGCTGCTGCACAGATATCATCTAATGGCACTCTAGATTTACAAGCAGCAGACGTGGATACTGCCCTGGTAGAGTGCGCTGCAATTCTCTGAGGAGCTGGCCTTCCTGAAGTGTCATAAGCCTGCAAGATACAGTTAGAAATCCACTTCGACAGGGTAACCTTAGAGACTGCCTTACCCAGGGCGAATTTTGCAAAGGAGACGAACAGTTGATCGGATTTCCTATGACCAGCTGTTCTGTGAATATATAAGCAGAGCGGTCTGTGAACATCTAAAGAATGTAATTTATATTCTCCTTTGTTTTTATAGTTGGGGAAAAAAACTGGCAAGTTAATCGATTGGTTGATATTGGATTCTGAAGAGACCTTCGGTAGAAAGGAAGGATTGGTCCTGAGGAAAACCCTATCCGGAAAAAAGGAAAGATACGGTGGTTTGACGCACAAAGCCTGGAGTTAAACTCTTCTAGCTGATGTAATGGCTACTAAGAAGGCAGTTTTCCAGGAAAGGTACTTTAAATCCACAGAGGCTGCACGTTCAAAGGGGGGAGCGGTTAGGGCCTGCAGAACTAGAGATAAATCCCAAGGTGGTAGCTTCCTTAACCGGAGGCCTCAAGAGAAATGCACCTTTGAGGAAGGTTTTGCCAATTTTCGCAGCCATGAGAGGTGTTGAGTCAAGACCAACATGGTAATGGGAAATAGCTACCATCTGTACCTTTACCGTGGAAGAGCTTGCTCCTTGCTGAAAAAGGTCCGTCAAGAAGTGCAGTACCGCCAAAAGTGGTGCAGAAAAGGGGTCAAAGTTATTATGTTCTGCCCAAATAGAAAACCTCTTCCATTTGCTTCGATAAACCTTCCTAGTGGAAGGTTTATGGCCGCCACTAAGATGGCTTTCACTGGTGACGAGATACCAGGAGTCCTCATCAGGGATGGAATTGGAGCAGCCAGGCTGTCAATTTCAGGGTGTGCAGGTTCGGAATTGGAAGCCCTTGAGGATGGGAGATGAGATCCAGGATCGAATCTAGAATCCAGGGAGGATTCACTCTGAGACCACACAAAGGTGAACCAAGGTTGACGAGGCCAGAATGGGGCAATAAGAATCATTTTGCTCCCCAAGCTGTTGGCTTTCTGCAAAAGTTTCTGCATTAGAGGCAGTGGAGGGTAAGCGTAAAGGAGACCGGGAGGCCAAGCATGCACCAGGGCGTCTCTCGGGGATTCCCAGAATGGGGGAAATAGAGCGAAGAAACTGTCGCATTTGGCGTTTGAGGGAGAAGCAAAAAGATTGCAACAGGGTTGCCCCCAGGCGGCAAAAATCTGCTTCGCTACTAGAGTGTTGAGACCATTCATGAGGGGAAAGAATGGTGCGACTGAGCTTGTCCGCTAGGATGTTGGACCTTCCCGGAATGTGCGTTGCCACAAGAAAGCGATTGGTGGAGATTGCCCATTCCCAGACTCTCATGGCCTCTCGACAAAGGGGATAGGACCTGGTTCCCCCCTGTTTGTTGATGTACCAGACTACTGACATGTTGTCCGTCTGGATAGCAATAGTCCCTGCAGGGAGAAGGCTGTGTAGTGCTTGCAACGCTAATAGCACCGCCCTCATCTCCAGGACATTTATATGCAGTGAGGTCTCTGAACTGTTTCACGTGCCTTGGACAATTTTTCCCGCTGAATGTCCCCCCCCCACCCGAGGCGAGAAGCGTCCGTGGTCACCGTGGCTAGGGGGAAAGCAGCACAGAAAGGTCTCCCTGTTAGGAGATCCGTTGACTGGAGCCACCAAAGAAGGGAGCTCCTGCATGCCTTGCTGATAGCTATCGGGCTGCTGAGAGGGAAGTAGAGCGGGGACCATTGGACCTGGAGGGTCCATTGAAGAATCCACATGTGAAGTTGAGCATGAAGAAGCGGAATGGCTGCCGCCATTGAACCTAGGACCCTCAGGACCGAAGCTGCCTTCGGAGCAGGTCGTAAGATGGCCGCGACATGACACCTCAGGTTGGACAGTCGATCCGGGGTGAGTAATGCCCACATTTTTCTTGTGTCCAATCTTCCTCCTATAAAGTCTATAAGCTGTGTGGGATCCAGTGAAGACTTCTCTGTTTATGGTGATGCCCAGGCGAGGGGCTATATGAAGGAAATAGCCCCTGGCTGAGCACAGCAGATGCCTTGACGCCGTGAGGAGCCAGTCGTCCAGGTATGGAAACACCTGAATTCCCTGGAGTCTCAGGTGGGCTGCTACCACTGCTAGTACTTTGGTAAACACCCTGGGGGGCAGAGGTGAGACCAAAGGGAAGGACCCTGAACTGGTAGTGACTGGCTCCCAGCCGGAAGCGAAGGAACCTCCTGGACAGTCTGTCCATGAGAATGTGGTAGTACGCGTTCTTGAGGTCTATGGAACACATCCAGTCGTTCTCCCGCAAAAAGGGGAGGATAGATTGTAAGGTGACCATCCGGAATTTTTGCTTGGTTACAGACAGGTTCAGTTGTGACAGGTCTAGAATCGGTCTCAAGTCCCCAGTCTTCTTTGGCACCAAGAAGAACCTGGAGTAAAACCCTGATCCGGTCTGGTCTCGGGGGACGCGCTGGATGGCTCTTTTTATTAGCAGCTGTGCGATCTCGATAGCTGCTGCCTCCCTTTGATCGGGTGGTACATCGGGGAGGCTTCGGGATCTGGGAATTTTGTGAAAGGGGATTGAATAGCTTCTGGATATCACCTGAAGCACCCAACGGTCTGACGTGATTGACTCCCATGTTGTCAGGTGCTTCGAAAACCGCCCCCCGACCGCCTCCAGAGATGGGCGGCTGGGCAACCCTTCAGGGTTGCTGCGTGGGTCTGTCAGATAAAGGTTCTCTGGACCCAAAGTTCCTAGGAGCCCCTCTGCCTCTAGGACGGCGATCTCCCTTGTTCTCCTCTGCCACGGAAGGACTGGTTGTCCGGAGCAGGTTGGGATTGCTGCGATTTCCGGAACCACATCTTCTTCTGTCCCTTTTGGTTCTTCGAGAAGGACCTCTGGGGAGCAGAGAAGTGGACTCAGACGGCAGACAGCGTCTTCCCATCCTTTTCGCTCTGGACCAGCGTTTTGTGAACTGTTTTGCCAAAAAGGGCAGAACCATCGAAGGGGGCATTCGCAAAGGTCACTTTGAAGGGCTCTGCAAAGTCACAGTGGCGGAGCCAGGCCTGACGCCTCATGACGAGGCCCGCTCCACTAGCTCTAGCGGCTCCCTCAGTTGCGTGAGAAAGTAGCTGCATAGAAGTATTTGAAACCGCTCTGAGAGTGGCCATACAGGTGGAGTACACATGTCTGTCCTCCGCCGACATGGACTCTGGGGGGGATGAAGCGTACACTTTAAATCAGGTCTCATTGCATCCTTATGACATGTGCCATGTAGTTCAGCGCTCTCAAAGAGAAGGTTGCTGAACTAAAGACTCGCTTCCCAATGCGATCCATCGAGCGGGACACACTGCTCGGGGGATGCATAGAGGGACTCTCCTGAGCCAACTCCCTCTTTGTGGCTGCAGCCATCATTATGGCATCTACTGGGGGTCCCTTACTCCAATGAGTATGGTCTGCAGGGGGACTAAGGATACGATCCGGGTGTTTCGGAACAGGCTCAATGGTGTCCGGGTCCTTCCACGCTCTGGTGGCAATAAGGTCCACCAGAGGATCAGCAGGAGGGGACACCCAAGAGGTAGATGGGCCCGCCTTAAATGCCTCCAAGAACGCAGACTCGTCTGAGGAGGCCTTGGGGGCAGACCACCCCCCCGATCCTTAACATTTCCATGAAGTCTCCAAATGAGACATCCTCTGGGGGTGATCTTGGGGAGCCCTCCCCTTCATCCAAGTCTGTGTCTTCAGTGATGGACTCAGGGGAGTCCACGTGCCTCCTCTTATACTTGCGAGGCACTTCCTCGGGGGGTCTGTCCGAGGAGTCCTCGCCAGCACCCAGATGTTCCAAGGGAACTACTTGGGACATCGAGGTGGGCTGTCCCTGGGACCGGCTGATGGGAGCCTGGCCCAGCTGCGAGGGAGTGCGGGGTGGAGCCACGGCAGGGACCGGGGGTCCAGAGGTCCTCAACAGCGCCCATTCCACCACGAAGGCCGAGGGGGAGCCGACCTCTCTAAGCCCCGAGAGCAGACCCCCACTCGGATCAGACGCATTGATCAGAGCAGTCGCCGAGACTGTCGGATCAGAGAGATCTGTGCGCTCCGACCTAGACGGAGCCAAAGACACACCAGCTCCCTCGGATCAGAGGCTCGGCCCCCGGCTCAGAGAGGTCAGGTCCGAAGTACCCGAAGCACTCAAGGGATGGATCGGATCCGAGGTGCGCCGACCAATTGGATCAGAACCACCCCCAGATCCAACTCTGCCCGGCTCAGACAGCTCCGAACCCGGGAGTCGGGTCGGAGAAGGAGCTATAGGGACAAAACAAGGGGTCGAGGCCCCTCCCAGATGGGGGGGGGGCCAGGAGCACTCCCATCTGCATCTGGGCCTGGATGAAACGCCTCATCATCCGGTCCATATCTGCTTCAGACATAGAGAAGGTGGACCTCGATGAGGCCACCGAGGCGGACCTAGAATGCCACCTCGGTGACCTCGAAGCAGGACCAGTCTCCATCTCCTCGGGTCCAGGAGAGAACCGGGGAGAATGGAGATGAGAATGAGGAGAGCTAGAAGCCACAGGAGAGGCCCTCTTAGACGGAGGGGCCGAGACAGAGGTTTCGGCCCGTCGTTTGTGGTGCCTCTCCTTGTGTCTTTCTTTTTCTCTCCTGGTCTCCCTATCCTCCGGCTTCTTGGTGGGAGGTAGAGTCCCTGCCGGGGAAAGGGAGACCGCAGCACCCGCAGGGGGCTGCTGACTAGCAGGGGCAGAGGCCGAAGCAGATTCCGGAGGGATAAGTCCCGCCAGAACCAACTTCGACCTCCGCTCTCTTAAAGCCCGGGGGTTGAACCCTGCACATATGGTACAACCAGATGACAGGTGTTCAACCCCCAGACATTTAACGCACCAAGTGTGGCCATCAGCTGGAGAAAGCTTGTGGCCACACTCGGTACATTTTGAAAATATCGCCTTAGGTGCCTCTGCCATGACTACACCCTAACAGGCCTACACTAACACACAAACAAACAGAGTCAAAACTACGCAAAACCCGAGAAAAATTAAACTAAAGGGAGGAGAAAAGCCTAAACACACTCTCAACTAAAATTTTTTAAAAGAAAAGAAATTTTTTTGTCAGAATACTCAATTGAAATACTTGCTACTAGGAGCTCGTGAAATCCGTTGGCTACTCAAACACGGCAAACGAAAATCTGAGGTCAGTCAGGGCTTGGCAAGGGGTTATGGGTAGAGGGAGGAGCTAGGAGCTCGGATCCTAAAGCTTTTGAACTGCCGGCTCTGATCCTATGTCGGATCGGATACCCACAGGTTGCAGACAAATGAAGTCTGCCTACTTCAGATTTTAAGTTTTAAAAAGTCTTTTCCACAACACACAGTAAAGAGCACTTTAATAAGCTTTTCCATCTCCTAATAGTAAAAGTAAACAGTTGTCCCGCAGTAAAAAAGAAGTTGGGTCTTACCATAACGTTCCATCTGTACTGTTGATCCTCCTCCAGTCATTACGTGCAAGTATCGGTTCCGACCTCAGAACAGAGCCGGCCATCTTCCAAGCTCGCGTCAGCTACAAACTATCAAGCTAAAATTACCCAGAATCCCCCTCTGTTACCTCAGATTGAGTTTGCAAGTCAAAAGAAGGTACAGGCTACCTCTGGTCAAATGACCCAAGAACCAGAAGGTGAGATCCACAAGCAGCCACAGGAAGGTACAGGCTACCTCTGGTCAAAGGACCTAATAGAACCAGAAGGCGAGATCAACTAGAAGCCACAGGAGGGGGAAGGAGGGAGAGTAGTAATGACTGAACGAGGATCAACAATACAGATGGAATGTTATGGTAAGACATAACTTCTTTATCTGATATGGTTAATCCTTGTTCATTCCTTACGTGTGGGACAGAGTCCCCAGCTACCTTTACTCCTGGGAGACTCTCATGGAAGGACATTCCTGAGCATCATAGAACCAAAAGATGCTCCTCCCCTGGAGGCCAAATCCAATTTGTAATACTTGATGAAGGTACGAGAGGGTAGCCCAAGTTGCAGCTGCACAAATGTCATGTAAAGAAGCTCTGGCATGGAAGGCAGCAGAAGTTGCCACCGACCTTGTAGAATGAGCCTTTATGGTAGTAGGTAATGGAATATTACATTGACTAAAAATGAAGGTCACACAGTCTTTCAACCATTTAGCCAATGTGACCTTAGCAAAAGCACACCCTAATCTAGGTCCAGAATAGGCCAAAAATAACTGGTGCGATTTACGAGAGGCCTTAATCCTGTTCAAGTAGAAGCAAATTTGCCTGTGAATATCTAGGGTATGTAGGCAATACTCTCCTTTGTTTAAATAGTTGGGCAAGAAAAAGTACAGTTTTGTACCTACCATAATTGTAGATGTCCGATAGGTATGCATCTGCAGTCATCACATATGGGTTGTCCTGCCTCAGGCAGCCCTTTGGTCGGCCGGATTCCAAAGTCTGGGTCCGGCGTCGGCTGATGTCACCCCTTCCCCGACGTCAGAGCGCCTGGGGGTATAAAAGGGTCAGCCGACGCCATCTTCCCTCAGTTTTTCTTGCCCCAGATGCCAGGTGCCCTCTAAGGAAGGCTAAATTTGGAGAAATGCAATAAATTCCAAACATGCACAAAAATATATACATATATAAAAACAAATACACC
Source organism: Protopterus annectens (assembly GCF_019279795.1). Lineage (NCBI taxonomy): Eukaryota > Metazoa > Chordata > Ceratodontiformes > Protopteridae > Protopterus > Protopterus annectens. The sequence continues at coordinate 112,994,650 of NC_056749.1, forward strand.
ATAATAGATTAACAGTTTTGTACTTACCATAAATGTAGATGTCCGATAGATATGCAACTGCAGTCATAACATATGGGTTGTCCTGCCTCAGGCAGCCCTCGGTCGGCCGGATTCCAAAGTCTGGGTCCGACGTCGGCTGATGTCGCATTTCTCTCCGACTTCAGAGTGGCTGGAGTATATAAGCATCAGCAGACGCCATTTTCTTCAGTGTTTCTTGCCCCAGATGCCAGGTGCCCTCCAAGGAAGGCAGTAATCAAATTGGAAAACAAAAACAGGATTCCAGACAAAAAAGTAAGCAATAAACAGATACACCATAACAGATATCCCCAGCTAAGAGAAACAGGGATAGGAGTGGACCCAAGGCATAGAGGGGTATGGAGGGAGGGAAAATCCGACTGCAGTTGCATATCTATCGGACATCTACATTTATGGTAGGTACAAAACTGTACTATGTCCTTCAAGAATGCAACTGCAGTCATAACATAGGTAGAATACCATAGCTTAGCTGGGGGAGGAGGAATGCTCTACGAAAGAGATGGTGTGGCAATCAGACCCTGCAGGACTGCCGAAGCAAAGCCTGCTCTGGATCTGGAGTATAAAAAGGGAGATTGTAGTGTTTGGAGAATGTATGCACGGAGCTCCATGTAGCAGCTTCTAGAATGTCTTTTGTAGGCACCCCTCTTAAGAATGCTGTAGAGGTGGCTGTAGCTCTGGTGGAGTGTGGTCTGACATTAGCTGGAACATTCTTCCCATGGAAGGAATAACAACATTTGATGCAATGTCCAATCCATTTTGAAATAGTCTGTTTGGAAATTGCTTTTCCTTGTACTCCAGGGGTGTAAGCTACAAAAAGCTTATCAGACTTCCTACTGGGCTTGGTCCTGTCCAGGTAGTAGCGAAGTTGTCTGTGAATGTCCAAGGTATGCAACAGTCTTTCCCCTTTGTTCTCAGGATTGGGGAAGAAAGCAGGCAGGTGAATAGCTTGATTTAAAGAAACCCTAGATACCACCTTTGGCATAAAAGTAGGGTTGGTTCTTAAGGAGATCCTGTCCTCTGTGAAAGATTATGAACGGTGTTATTGCCATTAGGGCCTGTAGTTCCAAAACCCTTCTTGCTGAGGTAATTGCCAACAGGAAAGCTGTCTTCCATGAGAGAAATTGTAAGTCCACTGAAGCTGCTGGCTCAAAAGGAGGTGGAGTCAGTTTTTCTAGTACAAAGTTGAGGTCCCAAGCTGGCACTGGAGCCTTTCTTGGTGGCTTGATGTTCTTGATTCCCCTGAGGAATTGCCTTAAAGGATGTGAAAACACAGGCGGATCAGTGTTATATCTAGCTGAAATAGCTGAAGCATGTATCTTTATGGAAGAATATGAAAGTCCATTCCGTAGCATATCTGCCAAATATTCCAGGATGAGTGGGATGTTCAATAATGATGCATCATGTCCCTTGCTGGTATTCCAAATGCTGAATCTCTTCCATTTTGCTAAGTAAACCTTTCTGGTGGATGGTCTTCAAGCTTCTGTTAATATCCGCTGAACTTCCTGGGAGAGAGATTGAGGTTATTCATCGGATCTCCCAGGCTGTTAGCTGCAGTGTCTGAAGGTTTGGATGCACTGTTTTGAAGTTGTGTCGAGTCAAAAGTAGGGGCCATTGGGGAAGGGCCCACTTCCTGTTGTGACATATGCTCCGTAGTAGTGGGTACCAGTGTTGTCTTGGCCAGTCTGGAGCTATTAGGATCCCCTTGGGTCTCTCTGCTTTGATCTTTAGTAATACTGTGGTCATCAGTGGCAGAGGTGGGAATGCATAGATTTTTAGGAAGTTCCAGTTGAATGAAAGAGCATCTATTTTCCAAGCTTGTGGATGGTATGTCCTTGAACAGAATTTTTGTAGATGATGGTTGAGGTGAGAGGCAAATAGGTCTACTTCTGGCCTGCCTCATGTCGAGGCGAGTTGCGTGAAGATTTTCGGATGTAACCTCCACTCGTGTGGATCTATGAAATTCCTGCTTAGGCTGTCCGCCAGCACATTGTCTTTGCCTGGAACAAACTGGGATTGCAAATGTATGTTTAAGCTCAGTGATTTTTCCCAAAGATTCATTGTCAGTCTGCAAAGGGGGTAAGAATGAGTGCCCCCTTGCTTGTTTATATACCACATCACAGTGGTGTTGTCTGTCCGTATCAGTAAGTGGCCTTGCTGAAGTTGTTGTCGAAAGGCCTCAATGGCATGCATTACTGCCAGCATTTCCTTTTGGTTTATATGCAGATGTGTTTCCTTTGGAGACCATTGTCCTTGTATACATCTGCCCTCCATGTGCGCCCCCCATCCAAGGTCTGAGGCGTCTGTGGTCATGGTCTGTGTTATCTGAGATTTTTTGAATGACATACCTGTGTTTGCCTGGCTTACCGAGGCCCACCATAGGAATTCCTTTTGTAGGCATGGAATGAGCGGTATGCTTGTCTCCAAGTTGTTGCTGTGTTGAGACCATAGGCTTTTTAGGTACCATTGAAGCTTTCTCATGTGTAGTCTTGCTAATGGAACCAGGAGAATGCAGGATGCCATGTAACCCAGGGCCTGTAGGAACCTCCTTGCAGTCATCTGGGTGAGTTTTGCCAAACCTTTGAAATGAGTTAACTTTTCTTGCTCGTCTTCTGTCAGGTAAGCCATTTGAGAGGCTGTGTCTATATTGGCTCCTAAGAAGGTTATTTGCTGGGATGGCTGAAGTCTTGACTTTTGGAAGATGACTGTGTATCCCAGAGCCTGAAGCAATTGTATGACATAGTTCAAGTTTTTTGTCAATATCAATTTGTCGTCCGCTTGTATGAGGCAGTCGTCCAGGTACGGGTAAATTTGGATCCCCTGGAGCCTGCAATGAGCAATTACTGAAGCCAGGCATTTTGTGAATACTCTGGGCACAGTAGATAAGCCAAATGGCAATGCTGAGAATTGATAATGCTCTGGCCCTGCAAAAAATCTGAGGTATCTTCTGCAGCTGTGTCTGATAGGGACATGCAGGTATGCCTCCTTGAGGTCCAGAGTAATCAGCCAAGACCCCTTGCCCAGCATGGGAAGGAGTTGCTGTAGAGTCAGCATTTTGAACTTTGGTACTATGAGAAATGTGTTTAATGCGGACAAATCCAGTATTGGTCTCCATTGAGTTTCTTTTCTTGGAACAAGGAACAGTCTTGAGTAAAACCCCTGGCCTTGTGTTTCTATTGCCTTGATCTGAGCAAGCAGAGATTTTGCTTGATAGCCTCTGCCGTCTGGTTTTGTGGTAGGTTTGGCATGCCTTGTTTTCTTGGTAAGGTATGGAAGTGGAACCTGTAACCTTGGTCTATAATGTCCAAAATCCATTTGTCTTTTGTCAATTTGTGCCAATTGTCTGAAAACAGAGAATTTTCCACCCAAGGGAGCTTCTATTTGCTCCTTGGTCAGCGGACGTAGAGGAAAGTCATTGAGATTGTCCCTGTGGGGCAGGGGAGACCCCTGTGTCACTTCTTTGGTTTGCTGGCTGCCATTGTCGTCCCCTGTAAGGACCTCTGTATTGTCCTCTTCCTCGGCCACACCTGTTTTTTACCCCTTTGAAATCTTTCAGGATTAGGAAAGGACCAGTTTTTTGAAGGCCAATTCCTGCTGAATCTGGGGGGCTGAACCAGGAGGAAATCTTTGACAGTCTGAACTGATTTTGCTTTTTCCTCGATGGACTTTAACACATCTTTAGCATTAGCACCAAACAGCTTGTTCTTTTCCAAGGGTGCATCCAGAAGTTTTGCTTTAACATGATCTGGTAGAGGTTGTTCTTTTAACCATGCACGTCTACGAATGACCGCCCCTGTCATAGCTGCCCTACATGAAGCTTCCAATGCATCATATCCACACTGCAGGAAGTGATTGCTGACTTGCTGAGAATTATGTACAGCTTCCTGCAAAGACTTCCTGTCTAAAGGATCAGGAGAGGCCAATGTTTTCTGTAAATCATCTAACAGGAAATCCTGATATTAAAACATATGAAAGAGGCAATTCAGAGCTCTCATAGATAAAGTAGTGGATGTGTAAACCTTTTTCCCCCCATCTCTCTAATGACCTAGCTTCCCTGTTGGAAGGCAAAGGGTTTTTAGAGGTGGATGCTGAAACACCTTTAGGTCCCTGAGAAATGGTTTCTAAATCAACAGCATGGGCCCTAAAGAAATGAGAATGTGTTTCTGGAACCCTGTAATATTTGTCTGGCTTGGCTGGAGCAGGAGGAAGAGTATCCGGGGTAACACTGGAGTCAGAGTATAGGTCATCCAAAACATCAAGCACAGGAGGAATAGCCAAGGGCCTGTGCTGGGGCTTTTTAAGGAAGGTTCGAAGGCGCTTTCTGGAATCAGAATATTCCTGGCCTTGCCACTTGAAATGTTCCCTCATGGTATGCAGAAATTCCCCAAAAGAAATATCCTCAGGAGGGGAGGCGGAGGGGATGGAATCCTCTGCATCCGAGTCCTCATAGGTCTGGAAGAGCTCTTCCTGGCCATCGGAGTGGACAGAGTCCTCAGAATCTTCATCTGAAGGGATAGGGTCAGAGGGTTCAACCCGGGGCCTCTTATCAGAAGGAGGCTGGGATCCTCCTCTCAGGATGGGCCTGTGAACCTCTAATCATGGAAATTAAGTCTGCGGCCATAGTCATGATTTGTGTCTCAGGAGTAGGCTGAGGTAAGGCTTTAGCAGTAAGGTGCTTGGTCTTGCTGGCTGCCTTAGCACGTGTGTAGGCCTTAATGGACATGGCCATAGGAGGCCTAGCAGCTCCACGTGCAGGGGTGACCTTATCTACAGCAATGGTCTCGGGCATTTCCTCGGTTTCAGTATCTGGAGGAAAATCTATAACTGGCGTCGGTGTGGCCTCTGGTATCGGAGTCGTCGGTAATGCGGTGTCTTCGGTTCGGAGCGGTGGAATAACCGTCTCAGGGGGAACCGGAGCACTCGCGGTAGATTTTGGCGTGGAGTCGGTGGTAGACGCGGGCCGGGGATGTCGGTCCTGGTCTTTACGTTTCTTGGGAGACTGCGATGTCGGAAGTTTCAACGGCATTGTATAAGCAAAGTTTTCACCGAAAAAGTCTTCAGCGAACTCCGCCCGGCGCCTGAGTGCGCGCTTATTGAAGCGAGCACAGGCGGCAAAGGCCGAGACGTCGTGGTCTGGGCCAAGGCAAGGAAGGCAGTAAGAGTGGAAATCCATATGAGGTATTTGTTTACCACAACACAAACAATTACTTACTTTTTCAGTAATTTCTGACATCGGCTGAGGCAAGAAATGGTCCCCAACGGGGTACTTAGCTTTTTTGATGACTTCGGATTCGAAGAATACAGGAGCTGACCGACCGGCACTTGCGAACTGCTTCTGCTTCGGGCACTGCGTGGCAAGAAAGACTGAAGAAAATGGCGTCGGCTGATGCTTATATACTCCAGCCGCTCTGACGGAGAGAAATGCGAAATCAGCCGTCGGACCCAGACTTTGGAATCCGGCCGACCGAGGGCTGCCTGAGGCAGGACAACCCATATGTTATGACTGCAGTTGCATTCTTGAAGGACATCCCCAGCTAGCTATGAGAGGGGAATGTACCCAAAAAATACCACAGAGGGGAAGGAAGGAGGGTGAACCTGACTGCAGATGCATACCTATCGGACATCTACAATTATGGTAGGTACAAAACTGTACTATGTCCTTCAAGGATGCATCTGCAGTCATCACATATGGGTAGAATACCATAACCAATCTGGGGGTGGAGGATCTATGTAAAGGATGGTGTAGCTAAAATGCCCTGCAGGACTGCCGTAGCAAAGCCTGCTCTGGATCTGGAATATAAAGGTAAGTTGTAATGCTTGGAAACGGTATGCACGGAGCTCCATGTAGCAGCTTCTAAAATGTCCTTGGTAGCCACCCCTTTTAAGAAGGCTGTGGAGGTGGCTGTGGCTCTGGTCAAATGAGGTCTAATGTTAGCTGGCACAGTTTTTCCATGAAAGGAGTAACAGAAACGAATGCAATTCCCTATCCATTTTGAAATTGTCTGTTTTGAAATTGCTTTTCCTTGTGCACCAGCAGCATATGCTACAAACAACTGGTCAGTTTTTCTCTAATTTTTAGTTCTGTCCAAGTAGTAGCGCAACTGTCTGTGTATGTCCAGGGTGTGCAGAAGCTTTTCCCCTTTGTTTTGTGGATTTGGAAAGAAGGTAGGCAGGTGAATAGCTTGGTTTAATGAGACCCTAGATACCACCTTTGGCATAAATGAAGGATTGGTTCTCAATGAGACTCTGTCTTGATGAAAAATAAGTAATGGCTGCACTGCCATGAGGGCCTGTAACTCAGATACTCTTCTTGCTGAGGTTATGGCCAGAAGGAAGGCAGTCTTCCATGAGAGGAACTGTAATTCTGCAGATGCTGCTGGTTCAAAGGGAGGCAGTGTTAGTTTTTCCAACACGAAGTTAAGGTCCCAAGTAGGCAGTGGTGGTTTCCTTGGAGGATTGATGTTTTTAATTCCTCTTAGAAACTGCCTTAGCAGAGGATGAGAGAAGACAGGAGGATCAGTGTTGTACTCTGCTGAAAATTGCTGAAGCATGAATTTTAATGGAAGAGTAAGACAGGCCGTTGTGGAGCATTTCTGCTAAATATTCCAGGATATGCGCCATGTTCATAACTGTTGCATCTAGGCTCTTTGAGGTGTTCCAGGTGTGAAATCTTTTCCATTTTGCTGAGTATGCCTTTCGTGTGGAAGGCCTGCGAGCTTCCATGATGATATCCTTCACTCTCTTGGATAGCTTATCCTGGTGATGAATCAAGGTATTTTCCAGGCAGCTGCTGTAATGTTTTCAGGTTGGAATGCAGAGTTTTGTAATTGTGCTGTGTCAGGAGAAGTGGCCATTGTGGCAGAAGCCATGGTTTTGTCCGTGACATGCTCTTTAGCAATGGGTACCAGTGCTGTCTTGGCCAGTCCGGAGCTATCAGAATCACTTTTGGCTTCTCTGCTCTGATCTTCAGTAAGACCTTGGTCATTAATGGAAGAGGTGGGAATGCATACACTGTTAGATCTCTCCAGCTGAAAGAGAGGGCGTCCACTTTCCATGCTTGTGGGTGGTATGTCCTTGTGCAGAATTTGTCCAGTTGATGATTGTGTGGAGAGGCAAAGAGGTCTATGTCCGGTCTCCCCCATGATTGTGTTATCTGATGGAAGATGTCTGGGTGCAGCATCCATTCGTGTGCATCCATGATGTTCCTGCTTAAGCTGTCCGCCAGTATATTGTCCTTTCCTGGTACAAACTGGGATTGCAGCTGTATATTGAGAGTCAGGGAAAGTTCCCATAGATTCATTGCCAGTCTGCAAAGAGGGTAGGAATGGGTGCCTCCTTGCTTGTTTATGTACCACATAACTATAGTGTTGTCTGTCTACGATTCCAAAAACCAAACAGACTACGAAAGAACAAAAATTCGAGGGAACAAGCTGCTAAGCGTAAGGAAAACAGATGATAAAGTAAAATCCACAGTCCGGTAAAACTGTTCCAAAGAAGGCAACAAAAGTCCATGCGCTGTAATATAGTGTTGTCTGTCCTTATTAGCAGGTGGCCTTGATGTAGAAATAACTTGAAGGCCTCGATTGCATGTATCACTGCCAGCATTTCCTTTTGGTTTATGTGCATGCATAGCTCTTTTTGTGACCATAGTCCTTGAATGCATCTTCCTTCCATGTGCGCTCCCCATCCGTGGTCTGAAGCGTCCGTTGTAATGGTTTGGCTGGCTGGCTATTGGTTTGCTGAAGGGCAAACCCCTGTTTGACTGGCTTGCTTGAGCCCACCACAGAAATTCCCTTTGAAGGCATGGGATGAGTGGTATCAAAGTTTCCAAGCTGTGACTGTGCCTAGTCCATAAACTCCTTAAGTACCATTGGAGTTTCCTCATATGTAGCCTTGCTTGAGGAATCAGAAGAATGCAAGAAGCCAAGTAACCCAGGGCCTGCAGGATTTTCCTTGCAGTCAGCAGAGTTTGTCTTGACAGGTTTTTGAAGTAATCCGGTAGTTGGTTTTGTTTTTCTTCTGTGAGGAAAGCCATTTGGGTGGTTGTGTCTAGATCCGCACCCAGAAAAGTTATTCTTTGGGATGGTACAAGTCTTGACTTGTGAATGTTCCAAAGACATGCATCTGGAGCATTTCTCCCCGGGCCTCCGCTGAAAACAGGCTCTGTGGAAGCTAGTCGGACATTCCCGGTCAATAAATGTTAAATAAATAAATAAAAATAAATAAATGTTGACTGTATATCCCAAGGCCTGAAGAAAATAGATGGCATAATTCAAGTGTTTTACCAAAATTTGTTGGCTGTCCGCTTGCATAAGGCAGTCGTCCAGATACGGGTATATTTGCATCCCCTGAAGTCTGCAGTGTGCAATTACTGATGCCAGGCATTTCGTGAATACTCTGGGCGCGATAAGCCAAAGGGCAATGCTAAGAATTGATAATGCTCTGAACCTGCAAGAAATCTGAGGTGTCTTCTGCAGCTTTGTCTGATAGGGACATGCAGGTATGCCTCCTTGAGGTCCAGAGTTACCAGCCAAGACCCCTTGCCCAGCATGGGAAGGAGTTGCTGTAGAGTCAGCATTTTGAATTTTGACACAAAGAGATAAGTATTTAGTGCGGACAAGTCGAGAATAGGCCTCCATTGCTTTTCTTTTCTTGGAACAAGGAAGAGTCTGGAATAAAATCCTTGGCCTTGTTCTGCAAGAGGAACCTTTTCTATTGCTTTCATTTTCATTAAGTTGGAGATTTGTTTCAAAGCCTCTGCCCTTTGATTTAGTGGCAGGTCTGGCATGCTTTTTCTTTTCGGTAATGTGTGGAAATGGAACCTGTATCTTTTGTCTATTATTTGTAGTGTCCATTTGTCCCTTGTAATAATGTGCCAATTTTCTGAAAATAAGGAAAGCTTTCCGCCCAAAGGTGCTTCCAATTGAGCCCTGGTTGGCGGTGTCAAGGTAAAATCATTGAGTCTGTCCTTGTGCAGCAGTTGTAGGCCCTGCACTACCTCTCTGGTTGAGATGCTGCCATTGACGTCCTCTGTAGGAGCCTCTAGCTTGCCCTCTACCTCTGGCATGCCTGTTTCTTGCCTCTCTGAAATCTGTCTGTGTCTGGAAAGGACCAGTTTTTGGAAGGCCAATTTCTGCTGAATCTTGGTGGTTGGACCTGCATAAAATCTTTGACTGTTTGTACAGATTTTGCCTTTTCTTGAAATTTCTTTAAGACCTCCTGAGTAGTGGAGCCAAATAACTTTTGCTTTTCCAGTGGAGCATCCAGAAGCTTTGCTTTAACATGGTCTGGCAGAGATTGTTCCTTCAGCCAAGCATGCCGTATACGAATAACGGCACCTGTCATAGCTGACCTACATGAAGCTTCCAATGCATCATAACCACAATGCAAAAAATGGTTGCTAACCTGTTGAGAGTTATGTACCAGATCCTGAAGTGATTTGCGATCTAGGGGTTCAGGTGAAGACCGCTTTTTATGCAATTCATCTAACAAATATTCTTGGTACTGTATCATATGAAATTGACAGTTTAAAGCCCTCATAGCAAGGGTAGCAGAAGTATACACCTTTTTTACCCCATCGCTCTAAAGACCTGGACTCCCTTTCAGAGGGGAGTGGATTTTTTGTAGTGGCAGCTGTAACCCCTTTAGGGCCCTGGGAAATAGTTTCTGGATCAGCAGAGTGGGCCTTGTAAAGGAAAAAATGTGATTCCGGGACCTTGTAGTACTATCTGGTTTGGCAGGAGCCAGAGGGAGTGCACCAGGGGTTGTGCTTGATTCAGAGTACACATCATCAATGACATTCAAAACAGGGGGAATAGCCAAAGGTCTATGCTGAGGCAAATGCAAGAAGGTCCTTAATCTCTTCCTGGAATCAGAGAATTCCTGGCCCTGCCATTGGAAATGCTCCCTCAGTGTGCAAAGTTTCCCCAAAAGACAGTTCTTCAGGAGGGGAGGCCGAAGGGATAGATTCCTCTGCATCTGAATCCTCGTAGGCCGAAAAAGCCTCCTCCTGGTAGTCCGAGAGGGCAGAGCCAGCAGAGGCCTCATCTGAGGAGAGGGGATCAGAGGGCTCAACCCTGGGCCTTTTTGCTGTAGAAGGTTGAGAGCCCCTGTCCGGATGAGGCTGAGAGCCCCTAATTAATGAAATAAGGCCCTCTGCTAGACTAAGGATCTGAGAACCTGTAATGGGTCCCTGAGGGATAACCCTGGGAGGCATAGATTTTGAGTGTTTAGCAGCTTTAGCCCTAGTGAATGCCTTAATAGACATGGATGCAGGAGGCCTGGCTGCACCACGTGCTGGTGTAGTTTTGTCTAAGGGGATGGTGTCGGAAGGTTCCTGGACACCAGATTCCAAAGGAGATTCAACAACCGAGACAGTAGTGGCCTCCAGGGCAGAGGTTGTCGGTTGTACGGTTTCGGTGGACGGTAGTATCAAGGACTCTGTTTCAGCCGAAACAGAGACACTCACGGTAGGCCTGGCCGCGGTTTCAGCCGAAACCGTGGACCGCGGGTGTCGGTCCTTGTCCTTGCGTTTCTTCATTAAATGTGAAGTCGGAGTCTCCGACGACATTTTGTAAGCAAAACTAGCCCCAAAAAATTCCTCTGCAAACTCCGACAGACTTCTTAGAGTGCATCGGTTGAAGGAAGCACAGGCGGAACAGGCAGAGACATCGTGGTCTGGGCCTAGGCAAGGTAGGCAGTAAGAGTGGAAATCCTTATGAGGTATTTCTTTCCCACAAGTTAAGCAATTATTAATTTTATCTGACATCGGCTGAGGCAAGAAAGAGTCCCCAACGGGGTACTTAGCTTTTGAAGTCTTCGGTTTAGCTGAATTACAGGAGCTGGCCGATAGACACTTGCGAACTGCTTCTGCTTCGGGCACCACGTGGCAAGAAAGACTGGGGAAGATGGCGTCGACTGACGCTTTTATACCCCAGGCCCTCTGACGTCGGGGAAGGGGCGACATCAGCCGACGCCAGACCCAGACTTTGGAATCCGGCCGACCGAAGGGCTGCCTGAGGCAGGACAACCCATATGTGATGACTGCAGATGCATCCTTGAAGGACATATGGCAATTTAATGGTTTGATTAATGGACATTTCAGAGATCACTTTTGGCACTCTATGAAAAATCAAATATGGACTATGCATAAGGCTTGAAGCTCAGTCTGGCAGAAGTAATGGCGACCAAAAACAAGGTTTTCCAAGACAAGTATCAGAGGTCGCAAGAAGCTGGTTCGAAAGGTGGCATTGTCAAAGCTTGGACGACTAATAACAGGTCCCATGGTTGAGTAGGTTCTCTAAAAGGGGGTTTTAGACGATTCACGCCGTTTAATGAAAGCCTTGTATAATTTGTGTGACAAGAGAGAGGAGTCTTGTACACCATCATGGAAATTAGATATAGCAGCTGAATGAACTAATGGTAGAAGCAGATAGACTGGATTGAAATAGGGTGGCAAGATACTCCAGTACTATCAGCACTAGTGCTGAAAAAGGATCTACCTGTTTTTCTTTCAGCCAAAAAGTAAATCTTTTCAACTTGCTGAGAAGTAATTCTGGAAGACTTATGAGATGCAGTAAGAATGTCACGTACTGACAAATAACATTCTGCCTGGCAATCAAAGGAATTGGAGTAGCCAAGCTGTGAGCTTCAGGCTGTCCAAGTTGGGGTGAATCAGATTCTGTGGATGGGAGATCAACCCCGGGGTTGGATGGAGAATCCATGGTTGAGCTAGCAGGGGAGGCCAAAGGAAGGGAAACCAAATCTGACGAGGCCAATATGGTGCTATGAGGATTACTTTGCTCTTCAACTGGCAGGCTTTCTTCAGAAACTGGGGAATGAGGGGGAAGAGGTGGAAACGCATAAAGCAGACCAGAGGGCCAATCGTGGACAAGAACATCCCTGGCTGACTGTCCCGAAGGGGGTATCAGGGTGAAATAGTTGCTGCATTTGTAGCTGGTCAGGGAAGCAAAGAGGTCACCGCACGGAAGACCCAGCGGTTGAAAATCTCCACCGCTATCAAGGGATTCAGGGACCACTCGTGAGGTTGTAGAATACACCTGCTGAGTCAGTCTGCTCTCACGTTGGAACTCCCAGGAATGTGCATTGCTAGAAGAAAGCGGTTGGGTAGCAATCGCCCATTGCCATATCCTCATGGCCTCTTGACAGAGTGGGTAAGATTTGGTTCCACCTGGTTTGTTGATGAACCAGACCACCGCCATGTTGTCCGATTGTATCGCAATAGTCCCAGACGGCAGCAGGGGATGGAATGCTTGCAACGCCAGAAGCACCGCCCTTTGCTCTAGAACATTTATATGCAGATGGGCCTCCATTTCGGACCAAGTGCCTTGGACTGTCTGTCCCTGACATAGCCCCCCCCCACGTCATGAGGGAGGCGTCCGTGGTCACTGTGGCTTTGGGCTGTTGGAGGGAGAATGGGTGAGACCATTGTGACTGGTTGTGGGCCATCCACCAATTTAAATCCTGTTTGCACCTGTGAGTTACCAGAGCCTTGGCTGAAAGGGATACCATTGGGTGAGCAGTAGCCATTGTAGAAACCTCATGTGAAACCTGGCCAGAGGGACAATGGTGATGGAGGCTGCCATGGAACCCAACAACTGTAAAACAGAATGAGCTGTGGATTTCTTCCTTTAAAGGATTGGGATCAGTTGTTGCTTTATCTTTAGAATTCTGTGCTCTGGAATGGATGCTCCGCAATTCTTTGTATTCAAGATGACCCCTATGAAAGTACAGTTTTGTATCTACCACAAATGTAGATGTTAGAGTGCTCATACAACTGCAGTCATAACAGATGCGTTATCCTGCCATCAGGCAGGTCCTCGGTTGGCCGAATTCCAAAGTCTAGGTCCGGCGTCGGTTGCTGTCGCTTCCTCCCTGACGTCAGTGCGGCAGGGGTATAAAAGAGGCTGCCGATGCCATTTTCTTCAGTTTTTCTTGCTCCAGATGTCAGGTTCCCCCAGAAGGAAGGCAAACAATGTTATGCAAAAATGCAATGTTGATAAATCAAAAACAGTAGTTGCAAGCAAATGCACCATAAAAGAGTACCCCAAAAGGTACTATGAAAAGGGTTAGTCATAAGGCCTGTCCTAAGAGGGGTTGGAGGGAGGGAAACCTGGACTGCAGCTGTATGAGCACTTGAACATCTACATTTATGGTAGGTACAAAACTGTACTATGTTCATCGTGCATACAGCTGCAGTCATTACAGATGGGCAGAATCCCAAAGCTAAGTAAAGGTGGTAGGCACTAAGTGGAACTAGGAGGGGCGAGGATGCCCTGCAGGACTGCTGTGGCAAAACCCGCTCTAGATTTTGAGTATAGTGGAAGGTGGTAGTGCTTGGAGAAGGTGTGCACTGAACTCCAAGTAGCTGCCTCCAAAATGTCCTTGGTAGGGACCCCCCTAAGGAAAGCTGCAGAGGTAGCTGTAGCCATGGTGGAGTGGGATCTGATGTATACAGGCACAGACTTTCCATGAAATGAAAAACAAAAGCGTATGCAGTGGGCTATCCATTTTGAAATTGTCTGTTTGGAAATAGCCTTTCCTTGAGCACCTGCAGCATAGGACACAGAGTTGCTCATTTCCTGAATGGCTTTGTCCTGTCCAAATAATAACGAAGTTGTCTGTGAATGTCCAAGGAATGTAGTAGTCTTTCCCCTTTGTTTTGTGGATTAGGATAAAAGGTAGGTAAAGTGGATAGTCTGATACAAAGCTACACTGGATACTACCTTTGGCATAAAGGTAGGGTTGCTTCGTAAGGAAACTCTGTCCTGATGGAAAATGATGAATGGTTGCACAGCCATGAGGGCATGTAGCTCAGAAACCCTGCGAGCTGACGTAATAGACAGAAGAAAAGCTGTTTTCCATGATAAGTACTGTAACTCTGATGAAGAAGCTGACTCAGAGGGAGGAAGTGTCAGCTTTTCCAATACGAAGTTGAGGTTCCAAGCAGGGACTGGTAGTTTCCTTGGGGGTTTTATATTCTTTGCCCCTCTGAGGAACTGTCTTAAGATAGGATGAGAGAATAAAGGAGGATCTGTGTTGTATTGTGCAGAAATGGCTGAAGCGTGGATCTTGGAGAAGGAAAGTCCATTGTTTAACATCTCAGCTAGGTACTGAGAAATTTGAGGTATATTTATTACCCAAGGATTCTGTCCCTTCTTTTGATTCCAGGCACAAAATCGTTTCCATTTGGCAGAGTAGGCCTTTCTAGTAGAAGGTCTTCTGGCCTCCAAGATGACATCCTCACCTCCTTGAAGAGGAGAAACTGTTGGGAAATCAAGGAATTCTCCATGCAGCTAGATTTAGAGTTTTGAGATGGGTGTGAAGAGTTTTGTAGTTGTGCTGGGACAACAGAAGAGGGACTACAGGTAGGATCCATGGTGGGGAATGTGTCAGGCTCTTCAGGAGCGGATACCAGTGTTGCTTTGGCCAGTCTGGAGCAATGAGAATCATTTTCGGTATCTCTGCTCTGGCTTTTAATAGAACTTTGGGGGCAGAGGAAGAGGCGAGAAGGCATAGACTGTCAATGTTGCCCAATTGAAGGAAAGTGCGTCCACCACCTTCCAGGCCTGTGGATGATAGGTCCTTGAACAAAATTTTTTCAACTGGCAATTTCTGTGGGTAGCAAAGAGATCTATGTCTGGCTGTCCCCATGCCTGAGTTATCTTTGTGAAAATTTGAGGATGCAACTTCCATTCGTGTGGATCTGTCATATTTCTGCTTAGGTTGTCTGCCAGTGTGTTTTCCTTCCCTGGCAGGAATTGTGCCTGTAGTTGAATTTTCAATTCCAGTGCTGTGTTTCATAGGGTCATGGCTTGCCTGCACAGGGGGTATGAATGAATTCCCCCCCGTTTATGTACCACATCACTGTGGTGTTGTCTGTCCTTCTCAATAGCTGGCCTGGATGCAGTAGGTCTTTGAAGGTCATAATAGCCTTTTGCACGGCTAGCATTTCCTTTTGGTTGATGTGAAGGAGCTTCTCTTTTCATGCCCATTTTCCCTGAAGGCACTGATTTGTCATGTGTGCTCCCCATGTGTAGTCTGAGGCGTCTGTTGTGATGATTTGAGTTGCTTGAGGTACACAGAAAGGAAGACCTGTGTTTCTTTGGGAAGCTTGAGCCCACCACAAATTCCTTTTGAAGGCATGGAATGAGTGGCATAATTGCTTCCAAGCTGTGGCTGTGTTGAGACCATAACTTTTTTAGGTACCATTGAAGTTTCATCATATGCAGCTTTGCACATGGGATAAGTAGGGTGCAAGATGCCATGAATCACAGAGCCTGCAGGATTTTCCTTGCAGTTAGCCTGGTGTAAGTTGCCATTTTTCGGAAGTATTGAGACAGTTGCCCTTGCTTGTTTGGCGTGAGGTAGCCCATCTGGGTGGCTGTATCCAAGTTGGCACCCAGGAAAATTATTTATTGAGAGGGTATTAGTTTTGATTTCTTTTTGTTGACTGTGTATCCCAGGAAGTTCAACAGTTTTATTACAAACGCCAGGTGCTGCAGTAGTATGTCCTTGCTGTCCGCTTGGATCAGGCAGCCGTCCAGATATGGGTAGATTTGTATCCCTTGTAGTCTGCAGAAGGCGATTACTGATGCCAGGCATTTCGTAAACACTCTGGGCGCAGTAGATTAGCCAAAGGGCAATGCAGAGAATTGGTAATGGGTTGAACCTGCAAGAAATCTGAGGTATCTTCTGCCATCTTGTCTGATAGGGACATGCAGGTATGCCTCCTTGAGGTCCAATGTTACCAGCAAAGACTCCTTGCCCAGCATGGGAAGAAGCTGCTGTAATGTGAGCATCTTGAATTTTGGTACCTGTAGATATGTGTTTAGGATGGATAGGTCTAAGATAGGTCTCCAATCTTGGTCTTTCCTTGCTACCAGGAATAGTCTGGAATAAAACCCTTGACCTTGTTCTTTTGCAGGTACCTCTTGAATTGCTTTCATGTCCATGAGAGCTGAAATTTGTTTTTTGTGCCTCTGCCCCTTGATTTTGTGGCAGGTTTGGCATGCCTCATTTTTGGAAGGGTGTGAAAGTGGAACCTGTAGCCTCTAATATCCAGAATCCATTCGTCTTTTGTAACAATATGCCAATTTTTTGAGAATAATGTCAGTTTTCCGCCCAAAGGTGCTGCCATTAAAGCTTTGCTTGGCAGGTGTAGGGGGAAGTCATTGTGTCTGTTTTCTAAAAGACTGTGATCTATCTTCTCCACCTCTTGGGGTTGGTGCTTGCCACTGTCTGGCTCTGAAAGATCCTTGTGGTTGCCCTCTACCCCTTGGACACCTGTATCTGCCCCTTTGAGGTCTGTCCGTGGCTGGAAAGGACCAATTTTTTGAAGGCCAGTTTCTGCTGAAACGTGGAGGCTGTACCTGCAGGAAATCTTTCACTGTTTGCATTGATTTCGCTTTTTCCTCCATTTTCCTTAGCACCTCCTCTGCTTTAACACCAAACAATACATCTTTTTGAAGAGGTGCATCTAATAATTTAGGTTTGACATGATCTGGTAAGGTTTGCTCTTTGAGCCAAGCATGCCTATGTATAACAGACCCCGCAAGAGCAGCTCTACATGAGGCCTCTAAAGCATCAAAACCACACTGCAAGGTATGTTTACCCACTTGCTCTGCACCATGCAACAAATCCTGCAACTCTTAAATCTGGTTGTTCTGGTTGTGTCATTTTGCTTTTCAGCTGAGATATCAAAAACTGTTGATACTTTAACATATGGAACTGACAGTTTAATGCCCTCATGGTTAAAGTGGCCGAGGTGTACACCTTTTCCCCCCACCTTTGTAAAGATCTGGAATCTCTCTCTGAAGGTAATGGATTTTTAGCAGTAGAGGCCCTAATTCCCTTGGGACCCTGTGAAATAGTTTCTGGGTCAGCAGTATGGCTTTTATATAGGAACTGGTGAGAATCAGGAACCTAGTAATACCAGTCTGGTTTAACAGGAGCTGGAGGCAAAGAATCAGGATTAAGGCTGGCTTCTGTACACATCATCCAATATATCTAAAACAGGAGGGATAGCCAGAGGCCTATGCTGGGGGAGCAGAAAAAAAATGTCCTGAGCCTTTTCTTGGAATCTGAGTAATCTTGGCCTTCCCAGTGAAAGTTTTCCCTCAATGTATGCAGGGTTTCCCCAAGGGGAGACTGAGGGAATAGACTCCTCTACATCAGAGGATTCGAATGGAGAATAGGCACAATCCTGGTCCTCATAGTTCTGAGGTAATAGAAGCTTGATCTGAGGAAGGGTAGTCTTCCTCTAATCTGGGCCTTTTGTAAGAGGGGGGGTTGAGAACCAGAGTAATCAAATCCTCAGCCATTTTAAGCATCTGTTTTTTTAGGCATGGTGCCTTGAGCGGATGTCTGAGGAACCTGTTTTTTGGTTTTCATGGCCGTTTTAGATTTAGTGAAGGCTTTAATAGAGAAGGAGGAAGGCCTCTAAATTCTGAGTTTCCCTGCCAGGAGTGGCATCTGTATCTGTAGTAGGAATGGGGGCCAAGGAGCCTGCGACCTCGGGTACTGAAGACACCGGTAATGCATTGTCATCGGTACTCAGGGGCTGCGTAGGCGCCTCGCTGAGTACCGGAGAACCGGTAGTAGGCCTTAGCGTGGCATCAGTAGGTGGTGCGGACCTCGTATGCCGGTCCTTATCTTTGCAATTTTTGCTCAAAACTGGAGTTGGAGTATCCGACGACATAATATAATTAAATTTTTTGCCATAAACGTGAAGGGCGAACTCCACCCGATGCTTAATAGTGCGTTTGTTGAATCTAGCACAAAAACGGCAGGCCAAGACGTCGTGGTCTGAGCCTAAGCAAGGTATACAGTAAGAGTGGAAATCCTTATGCGGTATTTGCTTCCCACATGAAATGCAATTAACTTTGTCTGACATCGGTCTGAGGCAAGAAAAGTTTCCCCAACGGGGTACTTAGCTTTCAAGAAGACTTCGGCTGAAATACTTTCGTTAATCTCAGGAGCTGGCCGACCGGCACTTGCGAACTGCTACTGCTTCGGGCACCGCGCGGCAAGAAAGACTGAAGAAAATGGTGTCGGCTGCCTCTTATACCCCTGCCGCACTGACGTGAGGGAGGAAGCGACGGCAACCAATGCCGAACCTAGACTTTGGAATTCGGCCGACCGAGGACCCGCCTGACTGCAGGATAACCCATCTGTTATGACTGCAGCTGTATGCACGTTGAACATCTCTGTTGACTGAGATGGGGGTGAGACTGGATTTTTGCCAGTTTATGGTTATGCCTAGACTTTTTGCAGAGAGGAGTGAGTATGCCAGGGTTTCTTCCAAAAGATGTCTGGTGGGGGCGGAGATGAGCCAGTAGTCTAGGTATGGAAACACCTGGAATCCTTGTAGTCGCAAGTGAACTGTGATGACTGCCATGCACTTTGTGAACACTCTGGGGACTGTAGAGAGTCTGAAGGGCAGTACTCCGAATTGGTAGTGACCGGCTCCCGCACGGCAGCAAAGGAATCTTCTTGGTCTGTCCACTTTCATGTGGTAGTATGCATGTTGAAGCTCTATAGAGCACATCCAATAATCTTTTGCCAAAAGCGGAAGGATAGACTGTATTGTGACCATCCAGAACTTTTGCACTTTTACAAACTTGTTCAATACACCGACATCCAAAATTGGTCACCAGTCCCTGGTTTTCTTTGGCACCAAAAATAGTGGAGTAGAATCTAGATACTATCTCAAGGGACTATTTTCATGACTCTTTAGCAGTTTTGAACTCTCTAAAGCTACTTCTTCCCTTTGATTGGGTGGAACATCAGGGCAAGTTTGTTAGGGGAGCGGGGCAAAGGTCGAAGGGAATATGATAACCTCTGGTTATAATCCTTTGTACCCAAGAATCGGTGGTGATGGTTAGCCAGGCAGAAGGGTACAAAGAGAAAAGACCCCCAACCACTTCCAGAGGAAAGCAGTTGGGCCGCTCTTCAGGAGCGCTGGTAGGGTTGGCCAGGGAAAGAATCCCTGGAAAGTACAGTTTTGTACCTACCATAAATGTAGATGTTAGAGTGTACACCCTGCTGCAGTCATCACACTTGGGTTATCCTGTAGTCAGGTGGCCCCACAGTCGACCTGAATTCCAAAGTCTTGGTCCAGTGTCGGCTGCTGTCGCTTCTTCCCCGACGTCAGTGCGCCAGGGGTATATATGATGCACCAGACACCATTTTCTTCAGTTTTTCTTGCCCCAGATGTCAGGTGCCCCCAAAAAGGTGGTCAGTAATTAGTACCAATCTAAGAAATTTAGCACAAACACAGCATCCCTCCAGCTATAAGAAAATACATCAGAAAGGTATTGTAAAGATTTAGAGGGGAGGGAGGGTAACCTGGACTGCAGCAGGGTGTACACTCCAACATCTACATTTATGGTAGGTACAAAACTGTACTATGTTCATCGTGTTACCCTGCTGCAGTCATCACACTTTGGTAGAATCCCAAAGCTAAGGATGGGAGGAGGAGTCGAGGGTTAGAGGAGGCTAGAAGGCCCCGCAGAACTGCAGTGGTGAAGCCAGCTCTAGTCTTAGAGTAAAGTGGTAAGTGGTAGTGTTTGGTGAAGGTGTGTATTGAACTTGCAGCTTCCAAAATATCCTTGGTTGGCACCCCCCTGAGGAAGGCTGTAGATGTAGCTGCTGCCCTGGTAGAGTGGGGCTTTATGGTAGCAAAAACTGGTTTTCCATGATGGGTGTAGCAAAAACGAATGCAATGTCCTATCCATTTGGAAATGGTCTGTTTTGATATAGCCCTCCCTTGTGAAGCTGCAGCATAGGATACAAAGAGCTGGTCGGATTTTCTGAAAAATAGAAGTTATGTTCTTACCATAACGTTCCAGGTTAGTTGTCTTCTTCTCGCCTTCTTTCTTGCCGGATGGGTTCGGAGACTACCTCGGCTCCGACTCGGCCACTTTAAAAGCTCGAGAGCTGGTTCCACTGGCTCGAGGCTCCCCTTATATCCCACAATGCTAGGCGGTATTACCTCAGATCTCGTTTGTAAGCTAGGCCCAGCCAATAAGAAATCCAGAACTACTGGAAATGGGAAAACCCACCTCTATAAAATGACAGGAAGAAGGTGACCTGAAACCTGATGAAGGAATATATACATAGTATAGTATATACATATATACAATAGAGGTGGTAGGAAGAAAGGTCACAATCAAACTCCTCTAGGTCTGTCCAGGCTAGGGGGAAGGAGGGTGGGACGCAAGAAAGAAGGTGAGAAGACAACTAACATGGAACGTTATGGTAAGAACATAACTTCTATATGTTAAGTTGTCCATCTCGCCTTCATTCTTGCTGGATGGGACCGCGTCCCTAGCACCTTGTCCCGGGTGGCCTATCGGAACAGACTCTTGAGTACAGTGGAACCAAAGTTAGCTCCATGTCTAGAAGCTAAATCCAACTTATAATGAGAAATGAAAGTGTGAGGAGTAGCCCATGTAGCTGCTGCACAAATCGTATCAATAGGCAGCCTGTCTTGGAAAGCTATAGAAGTAGCCAAAGCTCTAGTTGAATGAGCCTTAGGTCTGTTAGGCAGCTTTTGGTGTCTAATCTCATACACAAAGGAAATCAAGGATGTAAGCCATCTGGAGAGTGATACTTTCGAAACTGGAAGGCCCTTTCTGCCTTCTGCATAAGAGACAAACAATTGGTCAGTTTTCCTGGTCTGTTTGGTCCTATCCAAATAATACCTTAATTGTCGATGAACATCTAGCCAATGTAATTTTTGTTCAGACCTGTTAGAATAGTTAGGAAAAAACACAGGAAGGTCAATGTTTTGATTTAGATTTGCCGCAGAGGCTACTTTAGGTAAAAAGGATGGATTGGTCCGTAAGGATACCCTATCCTTATGTAACAAAAGATATGGTGGTCGACTGCTGAGTGCATGAAGCTCTGAGACCCTTCTAGCCGAAGTAATGGCTACCAGAAAGAGAGTCTTCCAGGATAGCAATTTCATTGAACAGGAAGCTGCAGGTTCAAAAGGGGGGAGAATCAAAGATGCGAGAACTAAATTAAGGTCCCAAGAAGGAGGAGGATTTCTTATAGGAGGCTTAAGAAAAACTCCCTTCAAGAAAGCCTTGCAAAGCTTGTGAGACATGATGGCAGAATCTGAGATGCCCACATGAATGTTAGATATAGCTGCCAATTGAACCTTAAGAGTAGATGGAGACGAACCTGCATGGAATATTTCGGCTAGGAAATCAAGGACTATTTGAATGGGAGCAGTGAAAGGATCTATGTCCCTTCCTTGAGCCCAATAGGAGAAACGTTTCCACTTACTAAGATAAATCTTCCGGGTGGAAGATTTATGGGAAGCTATCAAAATATCTCGAACCGAGTGAGATATTTGAGGAAGCCTGGCTAAGGTTGGAATTGGAGGAACCAAGCAGTGAGGTTCAGAGAGGGGAGGGAGCGATGTAACTGACCCGACTGATGGATCAAAAGATCTGGAACTAGGTCCAGATGCCAGGGTTGCTCCAGCAGAAATTGGTGTAGAAAGGGGAGCCAAACCTGTCGAGGCCAGTAAGGGGCAATGAGGATTAATGAGGCCTTCTGAGCGATAGCTTTCTGTATCACTTGAGAAATTAGTGGGAAGGGAGGAAATGCATACAGAAGTCCCCGGGGCCAAACTTGGACTAGAGCGTCCCTGCAGGGATGGCCTGGTAGAGGAAAGAGGGTGAAATAATCTTTGCACTGCTGTTTTGGGGAGTAGCAAAAAGGTCGCAGCAAGGCTGGCCCCACTTGAGAAAAATTTTCTCCAAGATTGAATTTTTCAGAGACCACTCGTGAGGCATGAGAATAGCTCTGCTCAATTTGTCCGCAATGAGATTGGACTTTCCGGGGATGTGCGTTGCTATCAGAAACCGCTGAGAAGAAATCGCCCATTGCCACAGTCTGAGTGCTTCTCGACATAGGGGGTAGGACCTGGTTCCGCCTTGTTTGTTGATATACCACACTACAGACATTTTGTCCGTCTGAATTGCTATCGTTCCCAAAGGAAGAGAGTCTTGAAGGGCTTGCAACGCTAAAAGCACTGCTCTCATCTCTAGAACATTTATATGCAAGTGGCGTTCGTCTGGTTGCCATATGCCCTGGACTGTTCTGCCCTGATAATGCCCCCCCCACCCGATCAGGGAGGCGTCCGTTGTCAGAGTAGCAACCGGAGGGGGAGGGACAAATGGTCTTCCTAGGAAGAGCTGGGGGGAAGAAATCCACCAACGAAGATGATTCCTGCATGCCTGCGTTATCACAATGGTGTGGGACATCGGAAGTTGTTGGTATGACCATTGTGTGAAGAGCATCCATTGTAAGATTCTCATGTGAAATCTGGCTAATAGGAGTAGAGGGATAGCAGCCGCCATAATCCCCAGTACTTTTAGGACTAATCTGACTTTGATTCTGTTGCTGTGGAAAAGAAGGGAGACTAGTTTGTGTATGTCTGCTATCCTTTGGTCTGTGAGTCTCGCAGACATGTTGACTGTGTCTAGATTTGCGCCTATGAAGGTAATAGCACGACAAGGCGACAAAACAGACTTTCCGCAATTTATTGAGATACCTAGCTTTCGAAATATGCGAAAAGTGTAGTCTCTGGCAAGTAGAAGAAGATGCTTGGTGGGAGCTGTAAGGAGCCAGTCGTCTAAGTATGGAAACACCTGGAATCCTTGACGTCTCAGGTGAGAGGCCACCACTGCCATGCATTTGGTAAACACCCGGGGGGGGGCAGTGGTGAGTCCAAAGGGCAGGGCTCTTAATTGAAAGTGACTGGTTCCCAGCCTGAAGCGGAGGAATCTCCTGGAGCGTCTGTTCATTTTTATATGATAGCACGCATCCTGGAGGTCAATAGAGCACATCCAGTTTTCCTTTCCCAATAGGGGTAGGATGGATTGCAACGTGACCATCCGAAATCTTGTTTTCTTGACAGACTTGTTCAAGATGCCAAGATCCAAAATGGGTCTCCAGTCCCCTGTTTTCTTTGGAACCAAAAAGAATTTGGAGTAGATTCCGGATCCTTGCTGGTCTGCTGGCACTGGCTGAATGGCTCTTTTTGCAAGCAACTTTGATATTTCTAACTCTGCTTGATCCCTTTGAGCGGGTGGAACATCTGGAAGGGATTTTGATTGATTTGGAGTGCGAAAGAACGGAATGGAATAGCCTTCGGAAATGGACTGTACCCACTTGTCTTGAGTTAGGGATCGCCAGGCTTCTGGGTACAGTGATAATCTTCCCCCGACTGCCTCCGAAGGTGGACAGTCAGGCAACACCTCAGGGATGCTGGAAGGGCTTATCGGAAAAGGTTTCTCGATTGCCCTGGTTCTGCGGACCCCCCCTGCCTCTAGGGCGACATCTACCATTATTGTTCCCCCCTCTGCCTCTAGAGGGGAACAGACTCTGCGCGTCAGGCAAAGTCCCTTGAGATTGCTTGCGGAACCACATTTTTCCACTTTTCTGGCCTTTGGGGTAAGGCCTAGAAGGAGTAGAAAAACGGACTCAGACGGCAGAAAGAGTTTTGCCATCCGTCTCGCACCTTGTCAAGGTTTCTTTCACTTGAGGACCAAAGAGGGACGATCCATCAAACGGGGAATTAGTGAAAGACGTCTTAAAGGGGTCCGCAAAATTGCATAGCCGCATCCAGGCATGCCGGCGTAAGGTCACACCTGTCCCTGTGGCTCTGCTCGCTCCATCAGCCGCATATGAAAGGAGGCGCATGGAGGAGTTAGCTATAGAATTTAGGGTAGCCAGCTGAGCGTTCATCTTGTCCTGAAAACCCGCAGCTGTAGGATCCTTTAACATCTCACTCGCTTCCTTGATCAAGTCTCTTTGAAGAGGAGTGAAATGACAGAGGTAGTTCAGCGAACGCATAGAAAAGGTCGCCGACGAAAACATCCGCTTCCCGTACCTGTCCATAGACCTAGATTCCTTGTTAGGGGGATGGACAGGCACCGAAGGATCAGCTAGTTCCTTCTTAGTGGCGGCAGCTACCACCATAGCATCCACAGAAACTCCCTTAGTCAGAAATTGCTTATCTGCTGGTGCTGTAAAAAACTTTGAAGGTCTCCTGGGGGTGGGGTCCACAGAGTCAGGAGCCGTCCAAGCCTTTTTTGCTACCACCTGCATAAGGGGGTCAAAAGGGGGGGACACCCAGGAGGTGGAAGGGCGAGAGCCGAACGCCTCAAGATACACAGATTCATCCTCCGAAGGGTTAAGGGCTGGCCAATTTCCCCTCTGTTTCAAGATCTCTAGAATGTCTGCAAAGGAGACATCTTCAGAAGGGGAACGGGGGGAACCCTCAGAATCCTCTAAATCCGTGTCAGAGGTGACAGACTCAGGTGAGTCTATGTGCTTCCTCTTGCACTTTCTCTTCCTAGGGGGCTCACCTGCCAATTCAGGAGAGGCCTCGGAAGAGGATGAGATCCCCACAGGGGATTCTTGAGGAGCTGGCTCTCTGCGGTCTGGGATGAGGGAGTGAGTAGACATTACCTGAGGCACCGAAGAGGGAGGGACGGAGCCGACTGTGGAGTTGAACCGGGTTCCAACACACTCCGCATGACCTCGAAGGCACCCCTATCAGGCAGAGCCAGAGGTCCCCGCTCCAAAAATCTGAAAACCTCCCTCGGCACCGACAGTGATGGCTCAGAGGCCGATGTCGGAGCCGAACTCACCAGCCGGCCGAGAGGGAGAGCGGGGTCGGACAAGGGTCCGATGCCACTCACCCCCTCGGAGCCGACGAGGGAAGTCCGGCACCGAGATTCTTCCAAGGAAGAAATCGGAGCCGACGACGGCACCGAAGACAATTGTATCGGCTCCGACGCTACCACAGTCTCTGGTCCGAAACGCCCCGGCTCCAAGCTCAAAGGAGTCGGAGGAGGAACATTTTGAGAGATAGGATTAAGCATAGACTGAGGAGTCGGGCTCTGAAGCATTTGGGCCAGTGCCTCGGACTTAAGTCGACTCACTACCCTCTGAAGGTCATGGTCAGAAAGTCTCGATGACCTAGAGGAGTGAGGAGTGAGATCTATGGCTCCGTTCAGACAGCAAGGGAGATGCTGGAGCCGAATGAACGGAGCCAAGGGACGGTGACCTGGACCTCTTCCTAGATGTCGGTTCCGATAGTCTGATCGGAGCCGACTCAGATATTTCCAATACCTTGGCTCCAGCCGGAGCCGAGGGAACCACAGAAATAGAAGTTAAAGTCTCATCGGCTCCAGCCGGAGCCGATGTTGTAGTAGACTTCGATGTCTTAGGTGTCGACTCAGTTGCTGGAGTCGAAGACCTAGAAGCCTTAGAAGGTTTGCCCGAAGAAACAGTCGGGGGGACCCTCAGGCTTTAGCAAGCCCCGTAAAATGAGCTTATTTTTTCTTTCCTGCAGGACTCTAGGGCTGAAGCCATGGCATACAGCACAAGAGTCCTGCAGGTGTAAAGGTCCCAGGCAGTACACACAAGAAGTGTGACAGTCAGAGACATTTTCTGACAGCACGAGTCACACTTCTTGAAGCCTGAGACCTTCGAATCCTTAGACATTTCAAGGAACAAGTGCAATCACACACAAGCACAAACACACCGATTACACTATTTACTAAAATAAAACTAATTTAAACTAATAAGTTTAGATAGACTTTAAAAGTCCCTACAAAAAACACACACACTCTAGGAGGGATGAGAGGGCCCGAAGGCCTAAGGGAAGAACAGATAAGTTCTTGTGGTAAGGAGAAGAGAAAAACAAGGAGGAAGGGATAAAAATCCTTTAAAAGTAAGGGGATACTGGCCAAAAACTAATTTAAAAGGGATTTTCTAAAGTTTTTAAACTGTTTTCTACACTAACCTGAAGCCGGTTGAAGCAACACACCTCGATAGCTGTAGCGGCAAACGAGATCCGAGGTAATACCGCCTAGCATTGTGGGATATAAGGGGAGCCTCAAGCCGGTGGAACCAACTCTCGAGCTTTTAGAGTGGCAGAGTCGGAGCCGAGGTTGGCTCCGAACCCATCCAGCAAGAATGAAGGCAAGATGGACAACTTAACATCCTTAGTTTTATCTAAGTAGTAACGCAGTTGCCTGTGAATGTCCAAGGAATACAGGAGTCTTTCTCCTTTGTTCTGTGGATTTGGAAAGAAGGTGGGTAAATGGATGGTTTGATTTAAAGCCACACTGGATACCACCTTAAGCATGAAGGAAGGATTAGTTCATAGAGAAACTCTGTCTTGATGGAAAATGAGGAAAGGTTCCACTGCCATTAGGGCCTGAAGCTCTGAGACTCTTCTGGCTGAAGTTATTGCTAGCAGCAGGGCAGTCTTCCATGATATAAACTTTAGCTCAGCAGAGAAAGCTGGTTCAAAGGGAGGTAGCGTAAGTTTTTCCAGAACAAAGTTGAGGTCCCAGGTTGGTGTAGGTGCTCTCATGGGGGGGCCTAATGTTTTTTGCCCCTCGGAGGAACTGCCTTAGAAGTGGATGTGAAAATAAGGGTGGATCCATGTTGTAGTGGGCTGAAATAGCCGAGGCGTGGATTTTAATAGATGAAAAAGAAAGCCCTTTGTGCAACATCTCAGTTAAATACTATAGAATCTGAGGCATGTGAGGCTGAAGGGTATTTTGGCCTTTAGCTTGGTTCCAGGTGCAAAACCTTTTCCATTTGTCCGAGTAGGCCTTCCTGGTGCTGGGCCTCCTAGCTTCCAGAATAACATCCATAACTGCTTGAGGAAGAGGAGCTGGCTGGATGCTTAGGTGGTTTGCCATGCAGCCAAATTTAAGGTTTTGAGCTGGCTGTGTAGAATCTGATTGCCTTGCTGTGTGAGCAAATGGGCAATTTGTGGTAAAATCCAAGGTGGGCCCTGGGTCATATTCCTTAATAGTGGGTACCAGTGCTGGCGTGGCCAGTCTGGGGCTATGAGCATCATTCATGGTCTCTCCTTTCTGACTTTTAGAAGCATCTTTGAGAGAAGGGGCAATGGAGGGAAGGCATATACTGTCAGGTTTTTCCAAATGAATGAAGAGTGTCCACTTTCCAAGCTTGATGGTGAAGTGTCCTTGTACAAAGTTTTGTTCGCTGATAGTTTTGGGGGCTGGCAAACAGGTCTATGTCTGGGTGGCCCCATTTTTGAGTTATCATTGCAAATACTTGTGGATCCAGTTACCACCCGTGGGGATCCATGATGTTTCTGCGGAGGAAGTCTGCCAATGTGTTCTTTTTTCCTGGCAGGAATTGAGCTTGTAGCTGAACTTGGTAAGGTCATTACTTGCCTGCATAGAGGGTAGGAGTGTGTACCCCCCTTGTTTATGTACCACATTACTGTGGTGTTGTCCGTCCTTATTGTAATCTGTCCTGGATGTAAGAGGTTGTTGAAGGCTGTCAGAGCATTCTGTACTGCTAGCATCTCTTTTTGATTGATGTGCAGATTCCTTTGATCTGCAGTCCATACGCCTTGAACGCACTGTCCTGCCATGTGTGCCCCCCTGGCATAATACGATGCATCTGTAGTCATAGTTTGCCTGGCTGGGGGCAAGGTGAAAGGCTGACCCTTGTTGAGGTGACATGCCTGTGACCACCATAGAAACTCTTGTTGAAGGCAGGGAATGAGAAATATCATTGTGTCCAAGCTGTGGCTGTGTTGAGACCATACGCTTTTTAGGTACCACTGTAATTTCCTCATATGCAGCTTTGCAAATGGTATTAGTAGAATGCAAGATGCCATGAAGCCCAAGGCCTGCAGAATTTTTCTTGCAGGGAGTTGGGTCTTTGACATTATTTTGAAATATTGAGTCAGTTGTAGTAGTTTGTCTGGCGTCAGATAAGCCTTCTGGGCCGTTGTATTCAAGCTGGCACCCAGGAATGCCATTTTGTGAGGGTACTAGTTTTGATTTCTGTTTGTTTACTGTGTACCCTAGGCAACTTAGAAGATGTTTTACAAGCGCCAGATGTTGTAAGAGGATGTCCTTGCTTTCTGCTTGGATGAGGCAGTCGTCCAGGTATGGGTACATTTGAATTCCTCTGTCTGCAGTATGCAATTACTGGTGCCAGCCATTTTGTGAAAACCCTGGGCACAGTGGATAAGCCAAAGGGCAGTGCAGAGAATTGGTAATGGGTTGAACCTGCAATGAAACGGAGGTATCTTCTGCAATTTTGTCTGATAGGGACATGCAGGTATGCCTCCTTGAGGTCCAACGTTCCTAGCCATGCTTTCTTGCCCAACATGGGAAGAAACTGCTGTAGTGTTAGCATCTTGAATTTGGGTACTTGTAAGAAGGTGTTTAGAATTGAAAGGTCCAGAACTTGTCTCCAGGCATGGTCCTTTCTGGAGACTAGAAAGAGTCTAGTAAAATCCTTGGCCTTGCTCCCGTGTAGATACCAGATGAATGGCTCTCATGTCCAAGAGAGCTGTAATTTGTTTTTGTGCCTCTGCTCATTGATTTTGTGGCAGGTTTGGCATTCCTCTTTTCATTGGCAAGGTGTGGAAATGGAATCTGTATCCTTGTGAAATTATGTCTAGGACCCATTTGTCCTTTGTGACGATGTGCCAGTTATCTGAAAAAAGTGCTAATTTTCCTCCCAAGGGAGCTGCCAAGAAAGTCTTGCTTGGCCATATCAGGTTTAAGTCATTGAGTTTGCCTTCTAGTAGTTTGGGGCCTGTCTTCTCCTCCCTTCTGTGTTGCAGTGCCCCATTGTCGGGGTTTGTAGTGGGTTTGTGGTTGTCCTCTGCCTCTCTGGCGTCTGTATTTACCCCTCTGAGGTCTGTCGGTAGCTGGAAAGGACCAATTTTTTGTTGGCCAATTTCTGCTGAAGCGAGGGGGCTGAACCTGTAAAAAATCTTTGACAGTCTGCATAGATTTTGCCTTATCCTCCATTTTCTTTAAAACGTCTTCTGCTTCAACTCCAAATAGAACATCTTGTTGTAAGGGAGCATCTAGAAGCTTTGCTTTAACATGATCAGGCAGAGTTTGTTCCTTTAACCAAGCATGCCTACGTACAACAGGCCCAGTAACAGCTGCTCTACAGGAAGCCTCCAAAGAATCAAATCCACATTGTAAAGTATGTTTGCCCACCTGTTCAGCTGCATGCAACAGATCCTGCATTTCTTTCAATTCAGATTGTTGAGGGAGTGCACTCATTTTTTTTGTCTTAGAGACATTAGAAATTGCTGGTATTTTAGCATGTGAAATTGACAATTTAGTGCTCTCATAGCTAGAGTGGCTGAGGTTTAAACCTTTTTCCCCCCACCTGTCTAGTGCGCTGGAGTCCCTTTCAGAGGGTACAGGATTTTTTGCCATAGAAGCCTTAGCCCATTTGGGACCCTGGGAGATGGTCTATGGATCAGCAACAGGGCTTTTATAAAGGAATTTGTGGAAGTCAGGCACTGTATAATATCCGTCAGGTTTGGCTGGAGCAGGAGGCAGAGAATCTCGGTTCAAACTAGATTCTAAGTAAACATCATCCACAATGTCTAAAAACTGGGGGGATAGCAAGAGGTCTGTGATGGGGGGAGTAAAAAACTCTGAGCCTTTGAGTCAGAGTAGTCCTGACCTTCCCAGTGAAAATGTTCCCTCAGTGTGTAAAGTTTCCCCAAAGGAGTAGTCTTCAGAGGGAGAAGCTGAGGGAATGGAATCCTCGGCATCAGAATCGTCATAAGGGGGAAAAGGAGTAATCTTGGTCCTCAGAGGAGCCTGAGGAAAGACACTTGATCAGAGGAGGCATAATCTTCCTCTTGTCTAGGCCTTTTGTTGGGGGGGGGGGTTGGGTACCCCTGATTAAAGAGATCAAATCTACAGCCATTTTAAGCATCTGTTTCTTAGGCATGGGGCCTTGAACTGGAGGACTGAAGTGCAGTCTTTTTGGTTTAATAGGAGTCTTAAGCTTAGGATACGCTTTTATGGTGAGCGTCATCGGTCTGAAGACACCTTCAGAAACCGAAGGTGTTTCTGCAGCACCGGCATCTCTTTCCGCAATGTCGTCAGTAGGGGCTAAAGAAAATGGCTGCGTCGGCCTAGCACTCTCCACCAAAGGCTCCGAAGCGGTCTCTGGTTCCAGTTCTGCGGTAGCCAGGGGCTGCGTAGGAGCCTCACTGAAAACCGGAAACCGGCCCAGCAGAGGCCTCGGAGTCTGGCTTGGGTCTAGGCTGCCTGTCCTTATCCTTGTGTTTTTTGTGAACGCCGGTAGTCTGCTGCTCCGACGGCATTGTGTAGTTAAATTTTCTACCAAAGTAGTGTTGTGTGAAATCAAAGCGTCTTTTTATAGTACGCTTATTGAACCTATCACAAAAGCAACAACCAGTGACGTCATGGCCTGGGCCTAGGCAAGGTATACAATAAGAATGAAAATCCTTATGAGGCATTTGCTTCCCACAAGAAATACAATTGTTAAGTTTTTCTGACATCTGTCAGAGGCAAGAAAAGTTTCCCCAACGGGGTACTTAGCTTTATTGAAGACTTCGGATCTGAAATTCGACTTTGAAAATCTCAGGAGTCGGCCGACCAGCACTTGCCAACTGCTTCTGCTTCAGGCACCGCGCGGCAAGAAAGACTAAAGAAACTGGCATCGGCTGCATCATATATACCCCTGGCACACTGACATACATAAAGGAAGAAGCGACAGCAACCGACGCCGGACCAAGACTTTGGAATTCAGGCAGACTGCAGGACCACCTGACGACAGGATAACCCAAGTGTGATGACTGCAGCAGGGTAACACGATGAACATCCCTGGTTACGCAGACTACCCCTGCCCCGAAAAAGGAGTCTTCCCTGTGAGTTTCCCACTCTGCCTGTGTGTCCCGGAAAGAACCCAGAGACTTTTTATACCATATCTTCTCACTCTTCTGGTTTCAGGAGAAAGCCTGTTGAGGGGAAGAATAACGGACACCCACGGCAAAAAGGGTCTTACCGTCCTGTTCACATCTGGCCAGTACGCTTTTAACCTTCGGTCCAAACAATGAAGAGGCTTCGATAGGAGCATTGAGAAAGGAAGCCTTGAAGGGTTCTGTGAAATTACACAAGCGAATCCAGGTGTGTCGTCTCAGAACAATGCCTGAACTCGCTGCTCCTTCTGATGTGCGAGATATCAGGCGCATGAAGGATTTAGAAATCAATTCAATGGTGGCTAGCTGAGAGGCCACTTTGTCATGGACCTCATCAGACACAACTCCAGGCAAAGTTTCAGACAGCTCAGAAATTAGATCTCTCTGAAGCCTGGTAGTGTGACATACAGTTTAGGGACCTGATCGCAAAGGTCGCTGATGCAAAAGTACGCTTCCCTATTCTGTCCAGAGCCCGGGACTGTTGGGCGGATGGGCAGTCTGACCTTCTGCCAGGTCCTTTTTAGTTGCGGCCACCACCAAGGCATCTACAGGATGACCTTTGGACCAATGGGGATCAGTAGCAGGAGGGGACAAATTTTTATCTGGCCTCCGGTGAATGGCCTCAACGGTGTCAGGAGCCTTCCACGCACGCTGCACGATGAGCCGGACCAGTTCGTCGGCAGGTGAAGTAACCCAGGAGGTAGGGGGCCGGGTGCGAAAGGCCTGCAGGAACACAGACTCTTCAGAGGTCGGGTTAGAGAGCCGCCAGTCACCTCTCTGTTTAAGAATTTCAAGAATATCACCAAAGGATACCTCAGAGCACCCTTACTTCTTTTCTTACACTTATTTCATTGAACTGCACTTCTGAAACGCTTATAATTGTGCTATACAGTTAATCTACTACATTTTGCACTGTTATAAAGCTTTTTTTATACTGTTGCATTTATGTACTGTTTTATACGGTTAACCATATTTTTCATTGCTAGATACTGTTTCATTACTCTAATTGCAGGTTTACTGAATTACTTAACTGTAAACTACTTTTTCATACTGAGAGTTGTATTTTCTGTTTGCGAGTGCTCTATCAGAGCTTTCCTGTGCATTTTTGATTTTGTGAGGTTTCTGTGTTCTAATCTAGTCTGTTTACAATTAAAAGCATTCACTAGAGTCTGCTTGCTCCTTGATCTGTTTTAAAACTTTCATTTAGTGGCTACAGCTAGGAAATGTAATGGTTTCCCCACCCAGTGTTGTGGTGTTCTTATACTTGCTGGTTTTGCAGCTGTCCGCCCATACTGTATATTTAATCTGTGACACTCGTCCCAGTCTAGTGGGACTAGTTCATTCAAACTAATGGAGAACATTTGTGAAGGCCAACCCACTCAGATTCTTAACCTTGAATTAACTTCTGTTCCAGCTTTCTCCATTTCCACTTTACTCAAGAAAAAAAAAAAAATTACTGAAAAAAAATTCTAAGCTTGCTTCCCCCCTTTCCTGTAACAAGTCTTGTCCAGATACAGATTTGCTGTATCCAGGACTGTAAGGACCTGAGCCCCCCTCCCACTTAAACTAGGGTTAAACTATTCCTGACGCCATAACTTCTGCTCTTCAGGTTTTCCCTTGCAACCAGCCAGCTTTTTAGTTTTATCACTCAAATCTGTTTCTTTCAGCTCAGCACTTGTTCAGAACTCATTGTAAGCACTAAATAAGCCAAAAATAACTACAGCACTCAACTTTCCTCACTTGTCTAGAGGAAAACTGTTTTTAGTACTTAATAAGCACCTATCCAGGCATGCCTAAAGGTCAGCTCCCGGTGTTTTCTCCTGTCTACCTGATGAATCTGGGCATCTTGGGACAATGCAGCAATTGCCTCATGTACACAGACAACCCTCTCCTCCTCCCACCCAACACTACGACCTGTGAGAGATGCACTTATATAGACAAACTGGAAGCAAAGCTCTCTTCACTGAAGACTGGACTAGACAGTCAAGAGGAGAAGTTAAACACTTGCATTGCACCACACTCATCACATAGTCCCTCAAAACCTACACCACCAAAATACACACAAGCACAAAACACACACTTACATTCACGGAGGCTCTCAGTAAAAGTCTGCCCAAACAGAGACCTCCAAAGCAGAAATGCAAGCAACCTCCACCCCCCCCAACACAACCCAAATGACACATAGCCCAACCCAAATGACACATAGCCCACATACTCAATGTGCCACTCAACTACAGCCCATAAGGCATAAAGCATAGGTGACTCAATAGTTCCACTCACCAAGCGAAACAAGGAGAAAGTTAATGTCAGCTGCCTGTCAGGTGCCGAACCCGCCACATAATGCATGCACTCAGGCCACTCCACAACAAAGTACAAATATGACTGTCCTTGTCCATGTTGGTGTGAATGATCAGAGATGTACCTCCTTGGACAGCATGGAGACATGGAGGAGCTCTCTGATCTTGTAGCCCAGGCAGGTAGGACCCTAGCCCTGAGTAGCATCCTGCCATCACCCAGAATGATACCACAGTACAAGGACAAAATGATTAACCAACAATTGGCCAAGCTTCTGGTGTCATTCTAAGGGAATCCAGTATCTGTCTGCCTGGGAAGACATGATCGATAGACCATGCTGCTTTGCCAGAGATGGCCTGCACCTGCTGCCCTTGGGATTCCGGATACTGGCAAAGGCTCTTGCCACCCCAACCTTTTTTAGGCAAGGTTCAAATGACAATTTCACCACCATAACAGGTACAAGCAAGCAAAATCTGACGGTAATGCTACTCAGTGCTAGAAGTCTAAACCTCAACATGCACTCACTCGAGGAACTCCTTAAAATGGAGAATATGGAGAACATAAACATCAAATCTCCAAAGAGCACCCCTACATTACCAAGCTATACTTCACACCACATCTTTTTGGCCACCAAACCCAGACAAACACTAAAGGTGGAGGCGTGTCCATATTCATCATACCCACACCTCCAAGCTAGTTGCTCAGCATAATGCATCCAAGATTATGCAAGTTCAACCAACTCTGGGCAAAACCACAATCCAGATTGTAGCTTGCTACACATCCCCCACCATGTCCCAGGATTCCCACTCCTCTTTTCTTGATGCACTGGAAAATGTTAAGGTACAACCCAACACCCTAATAGGTGATAACTACCCCACCATTAACTGGGAAAACTACTCTTGTACTAACTCTTTTGCTCAATGTTTTCTGGAATTCATCAATTCCAACACCTTGGATCAACTTATCCACACCCCTACCAGGGGCAGCAATATCCTAGACCTGGTCATCACCAACATGGGTGACTGGTATTCCACACCAGAGGTCAGCTCCTCGTTGGTCAGATCCGACCACAAGCTAATCACCCTAGACATCCACATCTAATCACCCTAGACATCAACATCCCGCTCCCAACCATTAGGAAAACAGTAAAAAATTTCTCCAAATCCAACTTCACACAAGACAGAAGTGGCAAACTTCACAACACCCATGCAGATGGACAATAGAGGTACAACTGCTGAATCCTACACAAATGCACTTTATAAGCACTTACACAAGTGCATGAATCATGCTATCCCTAACAGGACCAAGATGCTATCCTCCAAAAAAGGAAGCCAATTTGGTGGTCTTCTGCTATAAACTCTACAACAGAAGAAAAACTGTTGCAAAAAAAAAAAGTAAAATCCCACGATTGGAGGAACTCCCTGGTCAGCTTCAGTAAGAAGCTGAGGTCTCAAAATCCTCCAAAGCTAGCTATGAAAACAAAATAGCCACCGATTCTAAAGACAACCACAAAGCATTCTATAGCTATGTCAAAAAATCTCAATAGCAACACTCAGATCTGCTCTGAGTTACAGCACAATGACGCTAAAATTACAGACCTGTCTGATATTGCCAACATCCTTGCAGATGGGCCCTTTAGGGGGTGAGTGGGGGGGGGGGGTAAAGCTAGCACCGAACCTATCTTTATTCCGGAAGAATGCAAAGTTCCTGTAATCACGGCTGCACAGGTATAAACCACACTCTCCAAAGCCATGAACACAGCATCCATTGGACCTGACAACATTCCAGGCTACCTTTGACACTAACTACAGAATGAACTGCACCCCACCCAAGTACCATGTTCAGTCATAGCCTCACCTTAGGCTTTGTGCCCATTGAATGGCGCACCGCGACGGTTATCCCACTCCACAAAGGGGGGGGGGGACACAACAGACCCCGGGAACTGCCACCCCATTAGCCTGACAAGCCTGGTCTGCAAGGCCATGGAACATATCATGGAACTCAAAGATATTGGAGATCTCCAAACTCTGGACACCACATAGTTCGGGTTTGTAAAAGGCAGATCATGTCTCCTAAACCTGATAGACTTCTTTGAAGCAGTCACCAAAGCCATAGATGAGGGCAAGGTGGTTCACACAGGCTATCTAGACCTTGCCAAGGTGTTCGACACCATCCCCCACTATGGAATTATAGATAAACTCACTAAACTAGGTATAAATCCCTGTGTCACAAGATGCATTGCCAACTGACTTGCTGACAAGAATCCACACTGTGAAAGTAGCAGACTCCAAATCAGACTTCAGACCAGTGACAAGTGGAGTGCCACAGGGTTCAGTCCTAGGTAACTCTCCTGTTTGGTATCTACTTCTCTGAAGTACAGGCAAACACCGGTCTTTGGCTAACTAAATTCACAGATGACTGCAAACTAGGAGCCATAAATCGAAACTCCTAACGATGTGGACATCCTACAAAAGGGCCTCACTGAGGCAGATGCCTGGTGTCAAAGCCATGGCCTCAAGCTCAATGCCAAAAAGTGCATAGTCATCCCCTTTGGTGAAATCTCTGTACCCATAAACTACCACATAGGCAGTAGTCTACTTAACACCGAAAGTGTGATAAGAGACCTTGGGACACAGGTGGACAGTAGTCTCTCCTTTGATAATCACATCACCACAGTGGTCAGGAAATCCTATGTGGCACACCTCATCACAAAATGTTTCACATCTAGGAAAAAAAAAAAAAAGAAAAAGAAAAAAATCATTGTTCACCTCTACACACTCAGACCCATTATAGAATACATTGCTCCTTTTGGTATGTACCTCATAAGACATCAACAACTGGAAAGGCCGCAGAAATACCCCACAAAGAGGATTACTGGCCTCAAACATATGCCCTACGCAGACAGACTCAAAAAACTCCAGCTTTACTCAGTCGCATATCGCCTACTCAGAGGCGCTCTCTGCCTAACCTACAAAGCTATGTCAAACTCAGAGCTGTTGGACATGCTCCACTTAAAGGAATCCCAATCCTTAAAGCTATACACTCTAGGGACCTAAACCTTGTCACCACAATAAACAGAACATGCTGGAGAGAGAGAGAGAGATTCCTATCCCAGAGACTTCCCATACTCTGGAACAGACTACCCATGTCAAACAGAGCACCTCATTAGC
This sequence comes from Protopterus annectens, assembly GCF_019279795.1. Classification (NCBI taxonomy): domain Eukaryota; kingdom Metazoa; phylum Chordata; order Ceratodontiformes; family Protopteridae; genus Protopterus; species Protopterus annectens. Next base: position 113,030,965 of record NC_056749.1, read on the forward strand.
ACTAAGAAAAATCTTGATACTTGGATGGGTAATAGGAAATTCACCCCGGGGATCACTTCTGTTCTGCTTGACAGGGGCACAGGAAAATATTTTTTTTCTGTGGCAAAAGCCAGGGTACCTTTTTGGCTAGGCTTGTATAGGCCCTAGGGCCAATAGCCTAGAAGGTACAGTTGTGTACACTTACAATAAATGTAGATGTTAGAGTGTCTTCACTGTTGCAGTCATGACTGTAGGGTTCTCCCCTGCCGGCAGGCAATCCTCTGTCGGCCAGAATCCCAAAGTCTGGATCCAGCGTCGGCTGCTCAGCCATGCTCCCTGACGTCAGAGCACCAGGAGTACAAAGCTGACAGCCAACGCCATGTTCTCCAGTTTTTCTTGCCCCAGATGTAAGGAGTTCCAAAATGAGTAAGGTCCCATACCCTTTGCAAATACACCTCAGAAGAAGGGTGACGGGAACCACACAAAGGGAAAAATAAGAGGGGACAGGAGGGAGGGTAACCCAGACTGCAACAGTGAAGACACTCTAACATCTACATTTATGGTAAGTGTACACAACTGTACTATGTTCATAGTGTTTCACTGTTGGTCATGACTGTAGGGTTGAATCCCAAAGCAGAATAAAAGGGAGGTGGTCAAAGTAGAGGGGGCGGCTAAAAGGCCCTGCAAGACTGCAGAAGCAAAGCCTGCCCTAGACTTAGAGTAGAGAGGTAGATTGTAGTGCTTGGAAAAACTCCAAGTTGCAGCTTCCAAAATGTCTTTGGTAAGAACTCCCCTGAGGAAGGCAGCTGAAGTGGCAGCAGCTCTGGTAGAGAGAGTCCTTATACTCCCTGGGATTTGCTTTCCATGGTGTGAATAGCAAAACCTGATTCCATGAGCAATCCATTTAGAAATGGTCTGTTTTGAAATGGCTTTACCTTGGGAACTTGAAGCATAAGAAACAAATTGTTCTGATTTCCTGATGTCCTTGGTTCTGTCCAGGTAAAAACGTAGTTGTCTGTGTACATCCAAAGAATGCAAGATCCTTTCCCCTTTATTTTGAGAAGTGGGGAAAAAAGTTGGCAAGTGAATAGTTCGATTTAAAGCCACTTTGGAAACCACCTTAGGCATGAAAGTAGGATTAGTCCTTAAAGACACCCTGTCTTGATGAAAAATAATATAAGGTTCCACAGCCATAAGAGCTTGCAACTCTGAAACTCTCCTGACAGAGGTCAGAGCTAACAGGATGGCTGTCTTCCAAGATAAAAACTTGATGTCAGATGTGGCAGCAGGCTCAAAAGGAGGCAAGGTGAGCTTTTCCAAAACATAGTGGAGATCCCAAAGCAGGAATGGGTGGAGATCTAGGGGGCCTTAAGTTCTTAGCTCCTCTGAGAAACTGTCTCATGAGCTGGTGGGAAAAGATTGGAGGGTCTGTATTAAAATGAGCAGAAATAGCAGAGGCATGTATTTTTATGAAAGAGAAAGAGAGACCCTTATGTAAGAGGTCTGTCATGTAAAGTAAAATCAGAGGAATGTTAGGAATAAGAGGATCTGAATCCCGAGCCTGCATCCAGGAGCAAAATCTTTTCCATTTTCCTGCATAAGATTTTCTAGTGCTAGGAAATCTGGCTTCTAAAATGACATCCATAACCTGCTTGGGTAGGAGAGAATGAATCATAGACCCTGGATTAACCATGCCGCCAGGCTGAGAGTTTTGACATGGGAGTGCAGAACCTGACCCTGGTGTTGGGACAGAAGGTTCGGAGTCTGTGGTAAAACCCAAGGGGGCTCCAGACAAAGGTTTTTCAGAGTTGGGTACCAAAACTGCCGAGGCCAATTTGGGGTCAGCAAGATAATCATCTTGGGCTTGTCCTGTTCGATCTTTAATAACACCCGTGGAAGAAGAGGTAGAGGCGGGAAGGCATACCCAGAGAGGTTTCTCCAACTGAATGATAGTGCATCCACTTTCCAAGCTAGTTTGTGGAATGTCCTGGTGCAAAAATCTGTAGTTGATTGAGGTGGGATGCAAAGAGGTCTATGTGAGGACATCCCCAGACTGCTGTAATCATCTTGAATATTTCGGTGTCCAGCATCCATTCGTGTGGGTCCGACAGGTTCCTGCTCAGACTGTCCGCCAGGAAGTCTTGCTTCCCCGGTAGAAACAGAGCTTGAAGGTCCAGTTTGCAAGCTAGAGCTGTGTTCCATAGATTCATGGCTAGTCTGCAAAGGCGATAGGAATGAGATCCCCCTTGCTTATGTACCACATAACTGTGGTGTTGTCTGTTCGTATCAGTAGTTGTCCTGGATGTAGAAGATTCCTGAAGGCCAATAGAGCCTTCTGAACGGTTAACATTTCTTTTAAATTGATATGCAGGAGCTTCTGATCCTTTGTCCAAAGGCCCTGCAGACAGTTGCACTGAAAATGGGCTCCCCATGCATAATCTGAGGCGTCCGTGGTTAGTATCCGAGTGGCTGGAGGCAGACTGAAGGGTTTTCCTTTGTTTAGAGTACATGTCTTGGACCACCAATGGAATTCCTTTTGAAGACCAGGCAGGGCGGTAATCTGTATGTCTAAACTGTGGCAATGCTGAGACCATACACTTTTTAGGTACCACTGTATTTTCCTCATATGTAGTCTTGCATATGGTACGAGAAGGATGCAGGAGGCCATGTAACACAAAGCCTGCAGGAATTTCCTTGCAGATAGCCGAGTTAAAGTTGCCAAGGTTTTGAAAGTTGAAGCCAGCTGCAATTGTTTTTCGTATGTCAGAAATGCCATCTGGGTTGTTGTGTTAATGGCATCATCCAGAAAAGTTATCTGTTGTGAGGGTGTCAAATTTGACTTTATGTTTACAGTGAATCCCAAGAACTTGAGAAGATTCTGAACAAACTCTAGATGCTGGAGTAAGACATCCTTGCTGTCTGCCTGAATAAGACAGTCGTCCAGATAAGAGTAAATTTGAATTCCCTTGAGTCTGCAATAAGCTACTACTGGAGCCAGACATTTGTTGAAGACCCTGGGCGCAGTAGACAATCCAAAGGGCAGCGCAGAGAATTGATAGTGCCTCGAACCGGCCTTGAACCAGAGGTATTTTCTACATTCCTGCCTGATGGGAATGTGTAAATATGCCTCCTGCCTGATGGGAATGTGTAAATATGCCTCCTTTAAATCCAAAGTTACCATCCATGCATTCTTGGTCAGCATTGGAAGTAGCTGCTATAGAGTAAGCATCTTGAATTTTGGTATCTTGAGAAAAGTGTTCAGGACTGACAGATCCAGAATGGGTCTCCATGAATTTTGCTTTCTGGGGACTAGAAAAAGCCTCGAGTAAAAACCTTGTCCCATCTCTGAAAGTGGAACCAGTTCTATGGATTTCATAGCTAAGAGAGCTTCCACCTGGTTTAAGGCCTCTAACCATTGATGTTTTGGAAGATCCGGCCATCCGCTTGGTCGGGTATGAAAATGGAATTTGTAACCTCCTGAAACCACATCCAGAACCCACTTGTCTTGGGTTATACAAGTCCAATTTAGGTGAAAGAGAAAGTTTTCCTCCGAGAGGGGCTTCCAGGCAAGAAGTTTCTGCAGCCCAACAGAGGGAGTCATTGAGTGTTTTCTATGAGCTTGCGACCTGTCCTCTCCTCCCCTAGGGGTTGGAAGCAGTCCACTGTCTTGGTCTATAAGAGGCTTGCGTTTGAGGCCTTCCTCGGGAGCGTCTGTACCTACCCCTCTGAGGCCTGTCAGAATTGGGAAAGGACCAATTTTTTGTAGGCCAATTCCTACTAAATCTGGGTGGCTGTACTTGTAAGAAATCTTTAACTGTTTGCATGGATTTTGCCTTGTCCTCCATCTTCTTTATCACCTCTTCAGCTTTAGATCCAAACAAAACATTATGCTTAACAGGAGCATCCAATAATTTAGCTTTTACTTGATCTGGCAAGTTTTGTTCCTTTAACCACGCATGCCTTCTAATGGCTGTGCCAGAGGCAGCAGCCCTACAAGAAGCCTCCAAGGCATCAAATCCACAGTGTAAACCAGGCTTCCCAACTTGTTCAGTGGCATGCATTAAGTAATGTAATTCCTTATCTGCACAGGCGGAAATGGAAGTCAACTTTTGTTTTAAAACAGACAGAAGAAATTGCTGGTATTTCAGCATATGAAACTGAGAGTTTAAAGCCCTAATAGATAAAGATCTGGAATCCTCAGTGGGAATGTTTTTTTTTAGCAGAAACGGCCTTAACCCCCTTAGGACCCTGAGAAATGGTTTCAGGATCAGCAGTAGGATTCTTGTATAAAAACTGGTGGGAATCAGGAACCCTATAATATCTGTCTGGCTTAACAGGAGCTGGAGAAAGTCAGGAGTAAAGTTAGCCTCCGAAAAAGCATCATCCAAAATATCCAAAATAGGAGGAATTGCCAGGGGTCTATGTTGGGGAAGAAGAAAATCCCTAAGTCTTTTCTTAGATTCAGAGTACTCCAATACTCCCCAGTGAAAATGTTCCCTCATTTCATGCAAAGTTTCCCCAAAAAAGAGAAATCCTCAGGGGGAGAAGCTGAAGGAATGGATTCCTCAGCATCAGAATTCTCATAAGGAGGGAAAGAATATTCCTGATCAGAAGAAACTGAAGAAACAGAAGCCTGATCAGGAGAGTCATAATACACTTCCTGCCTTGGCCTTTTATCTGGAGGGGGATGTGAACCCCTAATCATAGTAAGTCTTCAGCCATCTTGAGTAACTTTCTGAGACTGGGGTGCCGGATCAGAAGAGGCCTGGGCTGCAGTCTTTGATTTTGAAGGAGTCTTTGCCTTTGTCTTTGCCTTTATTAGAAGCAGAGTAGGCCTGAAAACCCCTTCGGAAGCCGGTACCTGCACAGCAGTTCCGGAACCATCCAAAGAAGCATTGTCCGAAGGTCCTGCAACAGAAATATTCAAAGGCCTAGTTGGCTCCTCGTGGGAGTCCGTTTCGAGCATCGGTTCCGAAATGGCTGACAGGGGCTGCAAAAGCACCTCACTGACAACGGCCGAACCTGAAGCTGGCTCTGCTTGTATGATATCATCTAATTTGGACCTCGGCGGCCTGTCTTTATCCTTGCGTCGTTTGTGAACTCCGGTAGCCGGAACCGTATCCAATGACATTTTGTAATTAAAACGCCTACCGAAGTAAAGAAATGCAAAATCGTAACTTCGTTTAATTGTATGTTGATTGAATCTAGCACAAAACTGACAACTAGCTACGTCGTGGTCAGGGTCTAAGCAAGGAATACAGTAAGAATGAAAATCCTTGAGGTATTTGCTTCCCACATGAAATACAATTATTAACTTTTTCTGACATCAGACTGGAGCAAGAAAAAAAAAAAAAAAGTTTCCCCAACGGGGTACTTAGCTTTGAGTAGAAGTAGTCTTCGGACTGAAGTAAGTTTTAGAAAAAATTGTCAGGAGTCAGCCGACCGGCACTTGCGAACCATCACCGCACGGCAAGAAAGACTAGAGAACACGGCGTCAGCTGTCAGCTTTGTACTCCTGGCACTCTGACGTCAAGGAGCATGGCTGAGCAGCCGACGCTGGACCCAGACTTTGGGATTCTGGCCGACCGAGGACTGCCTGCCGGCAGGGGAGAACCCTACAGTCATGACTGCAACAGTGAATACACTCCAACATCTACATTTATGGTAACTGTACTATGTTCTTCGTGTTTCAATGTTGCAGTCATTACATTTGGGTTGATTCCCAAAGCTAAGGAAAGGAGGAGGAAAGCCAGCTATTAAGCTCTGCAGGACTGCAGTAGCAAAACCAGCTCTGGATTTAGAAAAAATAAGCATATGGTTTGGTGAAGGTATGCACAGAGCTCCAGGAAGCAGCTTCTAGGATGTCCCTGGTAGGGACCCCTCTGAGAAAGGCTGTAGATGTAGATGCAGCCCTGGTGGAATGTGATCTTATCCCCTGTGGGGTGGGTTTTCCGTGGTGCTTATTAGAATAAATGAATGCAATGGGCTACCCCCATTTAGAAATGGTTTGCTTTGAAATGGCCTTCCCCTCTGCGCCACCAGCAAAGCCAACTAGCAGCTGTTCAGATTTTCTGAGAGGCTTAGTCCTGTCCAAATGAAATCTAAGTTGTCTGTGCACGTCCAAAAAGTGCAGAATTCATTCTCCTCGTTTTGTGGATTCAGGAAAAAGGTAGGCAAATGAATGAACACCCCGAGGGAAACCCTGTCTGCATGGAAGATAATGGAGGGCTCCACTGCCATGAGGGCCTGTAATTCAGACACTCTTCTAGCTGAAGTGCTGGCTAGAAGGAAGGCTGTTTTCCAAGAAAGGAATTTCAACTCTGCAGTTGTAGCTGGTTCAAATGGAGGGAGAGTGAGCTTTTCCCATACAAAGTTAAGGTCTCCGGCTTGAGTACGAGCTCGCCCGGGGGTTCTTAAATTTTTAGCCCCTCTGATGAATTCCTTTAACAGGGTGTGAGAGAAGAGGGGTGGTTCAGTATTGTAATGTGCTGAAATTGCAGAGGCACAAATTTTAATTGAGAAGGATAGGCCCTTGTGGAGCATTTCTGTTAAGTACTGAAGAATACGAGGTACCCGCAGTGGTGGTGCTGCGGTAGCATTGTCGCCTCACAGTAAGACGCTGTCCGGTTTGATTCTCAGCTAGAGCGTCTTCTGCGTGGAGACATGTATGAATGGGCGTACCTTTGCTGAAGGTTGTGCGTCAGGCCTGGCAAGCCGGTACATAAAAATCAACTGCCAATCATTAGTGGACCGGAGTTCCACTGTGGCGACCCCTAACTGGGAAAAGCCGAAAGACACACACACTGAAGAATATGAGGTAAGCTGGGCACCGTAGTGCCCATACCCTGGATTTGGCTCCAGGAACTGTATCTTTTCCACTTTTCAGCATAGGATTTTCTAGTACTAGATCTCTTTGCTTCCAGAATGACATCTGGCACCTGCTTACTGAGGGATGCTATTGGACAGCTCAAGGAATTAGCCAGGCTGCAAGGTTCAGGGTTTGAAGCTACTGGTGCAGAATCTGGCCCGCCTGCTGGGATAGCTGGGAAGGTGTCTGAGGTAGGTGCCACGGATCCAGCAGTATCATGCTGCACAAGACTGGGTACCAGTGCTGGCGAGGCCAGTCCAGTGCAATAAGTATTGTCCTTGGTTTGTCCTGTTCGATCTTTAGCAGAACCTTTGAGAGGAAAGGCAGAGGGGGAAAGGCATAAACTGAGAGCTTTCCAGGTAAAGGACAGGGCATCCACATTCCAAGCCTGACTGTGGGGAATCCTTGTACAGAATTTGTCCAATTGGTACTTCTGGGGGAGGCAAACTGGTCCATCTCTGGAGTCCCCTATTTGTTCCTCAAGGAGGTCGAATATTTTTGGTTCCAGTTTCCGTTCGCGTGGGTCCATGAGATTTCTGCTTAGGTCGTCTGCAAGTGAATGTAGCTTGCCTGGCAAGAATTGAGCTTGTAGGTACACTTGGTAGCTCAAGGCTGTGTTCCACAGAGCCACGGCTAGTCTGCAGACAGGATACGAGTGGGTTCCCCCTCTGCTTGTTTATGCACCACATAACTGTGTTGTCTGTCTATCAATAATTGCCCTGGAAGGATGTGATCTTTGAAGGCTGTCAGGGAATTCTGTACAGCTAACATTTCTTTTTGATTGATATGCAGGTGCATCTGACTCCAGTTTCACTTACCCTGAATGCACTGCCCTGCCAAGTGAGGCCCCATGCATAGTCTGATGTGTCTATTAGGGTTTGGGCAGCAGGGGGTAGACTGAAATTGAGCCCCTTGTGGTGGCAGGCCTCTACCCACCAAAGGAACTGTATTTATAAAAGGAAAGATAGGAATCATCGAACAGAATGTTGACACCATAGGCTTTTTAGGTACCATTGTAATTTCCTCATATGCAGTCTTGCATATGGAATAATTAGAATGCAAGAGGCCATGAACCCCAGGGCTTGCAAAATTTTCCTTGCAGATAGCAGAGGCTTTGTGGCCAGTAGTTTGAAGTAGGCTGTCAACATGGTTTCTCTGGCGTGAGGTAAGCCATCTGGGAAGTTGTGTTCAAGCTTGCTCCCAGGAATACAATTTGTTGGCAGGGTACTAGATGAGATTCCTTTTCGTTTATGGTGTACCCCAGTGAGGTTAGAAGTTTCTTTACAAATGCCAGATGTTTTAATAGCATGCCATGGCTTTCTGCCTGAATCAGACAATTGTCCAAGTATGGGTATATTTGAATATTTCTCTGCCTGCAAAATGCAATGGCTGGAGCTAGAATACCCAGGGCACAGTAGATAAGCCAAAGGGAAGTGCATGGAGCCTGCCCTGAAGCGTAGGCATTTCCTGCAAGATTCCCTTATTGGAATGTGCAGGTAAGCTTCCTTTAAGTCTAAGGTTGCCAACCAGGCATCTTTGCCTAGCATAGGAAAAAGAAGTTATGGCCTTACCATAACGTTCCATGTGGAGTGTTCATCTCGCCTTTGTTATTACACATGGGTTTGGAGCCGATCCTCGGCTCCGAGTCAGCCGCTTAGCAAAGCTCTGCATCGAGAAGAAGCTAGACACCAACCTATCTCCCACAATTCCCTCTGCCCTTACCTCAGATCTAGTTTGCAAAACAATACCAGATCCAGTAACAGGAATGTAAACATACATACATACATACATACATACCAGGACGAAGCTGAAAAACAGCAGCAACAGCAGAGAGAAATCAGTAGTGGGAGTGCCAAACCAGACCTCTCAACTGGACGTTCTTCCTGACCCGAGGGTGGGAATGTAAGAACAAAGGCGAGATGAACACTCCACATGGAACGTTATGGTAAGGACATAACTTCTTTATGTGAGAGTGTTCAATCTCGCCGTTTGTTCTTACACATGGGTAGCGTCCCTAGCTCCGTAACCCTGAGAGACTCACGGAAGAACGTTCCTGAGCACAGTGGAACCAAAGGTTGCCCTGTCCCTGGAAATCCTATCCACTTTGTAATGAACGTATGTGGTTTAGACCAAGTGGCGGCCGCACAAATAGTATCTAAAGGTAGGTGGGCCGCATGAGCCAGAGATATAGAGACTGATATAGTAGAATGTCCTTTCGGTTTGGTGGGCAAACTCTGCTCAGTAGCAGAATAAACAAAAGTAATACAATCAGATAGCCATTTGGAGAGAGTATGCTTTGTCACTGCCATGCCCTTTCTGTTGTCCGCAAAGGCTACAAAAAGAGTTGGTCTGCTTTTCTGTGATCCTTCGTTCTATCTAGATAGAATCTGAGTTGACTATGAACATCCAACTTGTGTAACATATATTCCATTTTATTGGAATGGTTTTTGAAAAATGTGGGGAGTTCAATGGACTGATTAATGTTGTTGACTGAACAAACCTTGGGAAGAAAGGACGGGTTGGTGCGTAAGGATACCCTAACCTGGTGAAAAATTAAATATGGGTGCTTAATGGAAAGAGCTTGAAGTTCTGACACTCGTCTGGCTGAAGTGATAGCTACTAGAAAGAGAGTTTTCCATGACAAGAACTTTAAGGAACAGGAAGAGGCTGGTTCAAAAGGTGGTAGCATTAGTTGGGATAAAAGGAGGTTTATATTCCACGGAGCTGTAGGGAGCCTGACTGGTGGTCTAATATGAAAGGATCCTTTTAGAAAAGCCTTACAAAGCCTATGAGTCATAATAGGAGCTCCATTCTCTCCTACATGAAAGTTTGAAATAGCAGCCAATTGAACCCTCAAGGTGGCAGGAGAAGCTCCTTGGTGAAATAGTGTGGATAGAAACTCTAAAACGTTGTTTAGTGGGGCTATTAAAGGATCTACATGTTGTGCAGTTGCCCAGTATACAAAGCGCTTCCACTTACTAGTGTAAATTTTTGTAGTGGAAGCTTTATGAGAGGCTACTAGAATGTTCTGAACCGCAGGAGAAAGAAGATCAGACCTGGCTAAGAAGGGAAGCGGAGCAGCCAAGCTGCTAGTCTGAGGGACAGGAGCGATGGGTGGGGAGCCCCTGACGAATGGGTCAGTAGATCTGGCTCTGGGTCCAGGATCCATGGTTCCCGTATTTGGTGTGCTTGAAGAAAGGGAAACCAAATTTGACGAGGCCAGAATGGGGCAATGAGAATTACAGTCCTTTCCAGATCCTTGGCTTCCTGGAGAAATCTCGGTATCAGAGGTATAGGGGGAAAGGCGTACAGGAGACCCGGGGGCCAATCGTGAATCAGAGCGTCCCTGGGGACTTCCCCTGGCGGAGGTAATAGGGCGAAGTAGCTTCTGCATTTGGCGTTCATTGGAAACGCAAACAGATTGCAGCAAGGTTGGCCCCACTTGCGGAATATCATGTCCGCTATTGTCTGTTTGAGGGACCACTCGTGAGGTAACAGGATTGCTCTGCTCAACCTGTCCGCTATGACGTTTGATAACCCCGGGATGTGCGTTGCTATCAGAAAGCAAACCGTGGACTCTGTCCATTGCCAAATTCTCATGGCCTCTCTGCATAACTGGTAAGATTTGGTTCCCCCTTGCTTGTTTATGTACCAGACTACGGACATGTTGTCCGTTTGAACTGCAATGGTCCCTAGAGGTAGAAGGGGAGAAAAGTGTTGCAATGCTAGAAACACTGCCCTCATCTCCAGAACATTGATGTGCAGGTTGTACTCTAGATTGGTCCATTCGCCTTGGACCGTCTGTCCCTGAAAGATGCCCCCCACCCTATCAGGGAAGCGTCCGTGGTCACTGTAGCTGTTGGAGTAGGTAGCACAAACGGCCGGCCGCCAATGAGATTGCAATTCTGTAGCCACCAAGACAGGTGTGTCTTGCAGGTGTTTGTGATGTGAATTTCATGTGTCAGTGGTAACTGTTGGAATGACCATTGTGCGAACAGCAGCCATTGAAGAACTCTCATGTGCAGCCTTCCCAAGGGTATTGCAATGAGGGAAGCCGACATGAGTCCCAAGACTTTTAGAACCAGTTTGGCCGGGGATTTCCTGGACGACAGGAGAACTATGTGATTTTGTAGAGAAGCTATTCTTTCTGGAGGAAGTCTTAGAAGCAAGCAACGGGTATCCAAATCTGCTCCTATGAATGAGATATGCTGTGACAGCTGTAATGCAGATTTTTCGAAATTTATGGAAATTCCGAGTTGAACACAAAGGTAGAGTGTGTAATCCCTGGCCTGTATCAGTCGACGCTCGGTGCTGGCAGTAAGGAGCCAGTCGTCCAGATACGGAAACACCCAGAATCCTAGGCGTCTCAAGTGAGACGCTACCACTGCCATGCATTTGGTGAAAACCCTGGGGGCTGAGGTTAGACCAAAGGGCAGGGCCCGAAACTGATGGTGACTGGCTCCCAGCCTGAAGTGCAAGTGATCCCTGGACGCTCTGGCCATTTTGATGTGGTAGTATGCGTCCTTGAGATCTATTGAGCACATCCAGTCGTCCTTCTGTAAAAATGGAAGGCACGATTGAAGCGTGACCATCCAGAACTTTTCTTTCTTGACAAAGGTATTTAGATTGCTTAGGTCCAGAATTGGCCTCCAGTCCCCTGTCTTTTTAGGAACTAAGAACCTTGAGTAAGTTCCGAATCCTCTTTGGTCCGCCGGGACTGGTTGGATGACTCTTTTCTAGCAGCTTTGAAATTTCTATAGCTGCAGGTTCTCGCAGATGGGGTGGTACATCTGGGAATCTTTTCTGCGGTAACGGGGGAAATAGAAATGGAACTTTGTAACCTCTGGTAATAATGCTTTTTACCCATCTGTCTGAGGTAAGATTTTGCCAGGTCTGAGGGTATAAAGCTAAGCGACCCCCGACTGCCTCCAGAGCAGGACAGTCGGGCCTCCTTTCAGGAGTGCTGGAAAGGCTTCCCGGGGACCGTATCCCTGTCACCTTGGTTCTGCGGACCCCCTCTGCCACCAGGGCGACGTCTTCCACTTCTGCCCCCCCCCCTGCCTCTGGAGGGGGAATCACCCTGTGTGCTTGGGAAAGAACCCTGGGGTTTACGAAACCACATTTTTCCACCTCGTTGCCCTTTGGGGTACGGTCTGGATGGGGTGTAAAAACGGACTCAGACAGCAGACAGAGTCTTTCCCTCTTGCTCACACCGGGTAAGGGTCTCCTTTACTTTGGGGCCAAAGAGAGTGGCACCATCAAATGGGGCGTTAGTAAAGGAAGACTTGAAGGCTTCCGCAAAGGAGCATAAGCGCATCCAAGATTGCCTACAAAGAGCAATCGCTGAAGCCGCAGCCCTACTCGACCCTTCGGCTGCATACGAGATGAGCCTCATGGACGAGTTCACAATTGATGTAAGGGTATTGAGCTGTGCTGTAACCTTTTCCGCGACAGCAGCATCTGTAGTACCCTGGAGGGTATCTCCCAACTCTTTGACTAGATCCCTCTGTAAACGTGTGAAATGTGTCAAATAGTTCAGCGATCACATGGAAAAAGTCGCTGAACTAAAAATGCACTTCCCATACCTGTCCATGGTCCTAGAATCCCTGTTAGGCGGATGGACAGATGAGGAAGATTCAGACATCTCCTTTTTAGTGGCAGCTGCCACCACCATAGCGTCCACTGGAACTCCCTTTGTGAGGTATGCCTTATCCTGAGGGGCCGTAATATACTTATTAGGCTTTCTGGGACTGGCTCCACTGTGTCAGGTTTCTCCCACACCCTTCGAGCAATCAAATCCATCAACTCATTGAAGGGCGGAGTGACCCAGGAGGAAGAAGGGCGAGCACAGAATGCCTTCAGCAAGACCGACTCATCCTCAGAAGAGGGTAGGGCTTGCCAATCACCTCTCTGTTTTAGGATCTCCAGGATGTCAGAAAAAGAGACATCCTCAGAGGGTGATTTTGGGGACCCTTCTGACTCATCCAAGTCAGCGTCCGATGTTAAGGACTCTTGTGGAGAATCCAAGTGCCTCCTCTTACACAATCTTTTCCTCAGGACTTCCTCGGGGGGGGGGGACATCCGATGAAGCCTCCGAGGAAGAGGGGGCTCCCTCTGGGAGCGGCTGAGACACTGGTGCTCGACGCTTTTGAGTAGCCGTAGGTGCAGAAGAGGATAACTGGCCTTTATGGGAGGGAGACGCTGTTTCTGCTGAGGTAGTTGTCTGGGAAGACAATACCTTCCTCATAAGATCGAAGGCCCCCGGACCCCGAGCCGAGGAATCCCCCGGTTCCGAAGAACGTGGAGGAATCTCCGACGCAGAAGCCAAGGGCACCGATCCCGAGGACGGAGCAGAGGTGATCCGTGCCAAGGCACCGAGAGGGAGAGAGTCTGCACCGAAATATCGGTTCGCCTCTCAGTCCCGGAACCAAGTATAGATAGTCGGCTCCACGAGTCCGAGAGAGGTTCCGACGGAGTCGAGGTAAACGGTGCCGACCGAGAAAGGGACTGTTCCGGCACCAAGGGCTCTACAATCAACAAATCAGCGTCTCCCAGTTCCGAGGGCTGAACAGGTCTCGGAGGAGGATCAGATGGAGACAAGGGAAGGCCTTCGAGTCTCGACACCAACTGAGAGGAGACTGCAATAAGTTTGGACAGGGCCGTGTTCACCATCAGCTTCTGCAACACACGGTCTACATCTGTGTCGGAGAAGGGCCTGGAAGACCGCGTCTAAGAAATCGAAGACGGTGCCGACCTCAAAAGAGCCGGAGGTGGCAGTTCTGCCACCGGTTCCAAGACTCAAGGCTCGGTGACAGACACTAGTTCGATACTCTGCCCCGAAGTCTGTGGAACCGGTGAACGAACTTTAAAAGAAGAACTTGGAGCCGATGACGTAGGCTCCGAAGTCTTCGATTCCTTCGAAGATTTAGAGGTCTGGTCTGACTTATCTAAAGCCTCTTGAAAGGCAGGCTTCAGAAGACCCCTGTCCATGAGCTTCCTGCGCCTATCTGTCATGACCCTTAAACTAAAGGAGTGACATATGGAGCAGTCCTCCTGAAGATGGAGAGGGCCAAGACAGTAGACACAGGAGCTATGGTTGTCTGTGACAGACATCTTCTGTCCGCACTGACATCTCTTGAAACCTGACTTAACCTTGTCAGACATGTCAAAAAGGTCACAAAAACTAGTGAAATAACACCAATATATTTAATCTTAGCCAAAGGCCAAGAAATAATGTTATGAAGAAATGAATGTAGTCAAATCTGAAAATTAGTGAGTGGGGTAGGCCCTAGGATCCTAACTTTAAACCTAAACTGTTTTAAAACACTAAAGATTTAGTCAATCGGAACCGAAGACCCAAACACACAACACACACCAATAAGTGTCACAATCCAATAACTTTAGATCAAAAAATTTTGAAGAAAAAAGATAAATCTCATCTGAAGTTGGCTCAGAGCTCTTCAAACGATGTGATCAGATGCAGCGGCAAACTAGATCTGATCTGAGGTAAGGTCAGAGGGAATTGTGGGAGATAGGTTGGTCTTTCTTCTCGATGCAGAGCTTTGCTACACGGCCGACTCTGAGCCGAGGATCGGCTCAGAACCCATGTGCAAGAACAAACTGCGAGATTGAACACTCACATGCAGCTGTTAGCATTTTGAATTTTGGGATTACCAAAAAAGGGGTTTAGAATAGAGAGATCCAGGATAGGACGCAAGAAGCTGTGTTTTCAGGGTACCAGGAAAAGTCTCGAGTAAAAACCTTGTCCCCTTTCTTTTGCTAGGACAGGTTGAATAGCCCTGATACTTAGAGAAGAGAGAACCTGCTGTTGAGCCTCTACCCACTGATTTGGGGCTAGGTCTGGCAAACCGTTTGAGGTTGGTAGGGTGTGGAAGTGGAATATGTATCCTTGGAAAAATATATTTAAAAACCCATTTGTCCTGGGTAATGAGTTCCCAGTTTTTTGCATGCGGGGCGAGCTTTCCTCCAAAGGGAGCAGGCAGATGAGCAGGGCTTGGAAGGGTTAAGGTTAAGTCATTGTGACATTTTTCCGTAGGGAGGTGTCTTACTACTACCTGCTTTGGAAGTGGGAGCCCCCCCACTGCTTAGGCCTGTGTGCATCCTCAGACTGTGACCTAGGTGGTCTGCCATTCCTGGGTTTGGACTGAGAAGGCCTGGAAGAGACTGGAAAGGACCAATTCTTTGAAGGCCAATACCTACTAAATCTTGGAGGCTGTACTTGCAGGAAATCTAACAGTTTGCATAGACTTAGCTTTTTCCTCCATCTTTGAGGACTTCTTCAACTTTGTTACCAAACAGGCGATCTTGGTTTAAGGGAGCATCCAGTAATTTAGCTTCAACATGATCTGGCAAGTTTTGCTCTTTAAGCCAAGCATGCCTTCTAAGTACAGACTCAGTGACAGCAGCCGTGCACAATGCTTCTAGAGAGTCAAAACCACATTGCAAAGTATGTTTACCAACTTGTTCAGGAGAATGCATTACATCTTGTAATTCTTTACGTTCAGCAGAGTCTGGAATCAACATAATTTTCTGTTTAAGCAGTCCCATAATATGCTGCTGATATTTTAACATATGAAACTGGCAACGTAAGGCCCTAATGGCCAAATTAGCAGAAGTGTATACCTCCTTACCCCATCTGTCCAAGGCCTTAGAATCTCTATCAGAGGGGGTAGGAGTTTTGACAGTAGTAGCCTTAATGTCCTTTGGTCCTTGGGGAAATGGTCTCTGGATCCACAGTAGGATTCTTGAAGAGGAACTTGAGAGAGTCAGGTACTCTGTAATACCAATCAGGCTTTCTCAGAGCTGGAGGCAAAGTATCTGGGGACAGGCTAGATTCCAGGAAGGCATAATCTACAATGTCCAGAACGGGAGGGATAGCTAAAGGCCTGTGCTGAGGGAGGAGTAAGAATTCCCCAAGCCTCTTTTTAGAGTCCGAGTAATCCTAGCTTTCCCAGCGGAAATGCTCCCCAAGAGTGTGCAAAGGTTTCACCAAAAGAAATCTGGAGGAAAAGCAGAGCTAATGGAGTCCTCTGCATCAGAATCCTCATAGGTAAATAAGGGCAAATCCTAGTAAATCAGAAGAAAGACTTCAGAATCCTGATCAGAAAAATCAGAAGGAAAATCAGTTCTAGGTCTCTTAGGAGGGGGAAGGCTGGCTTCCCCTAATTAAAGTAATAAGGTCTTCAGCCATTCTAAGCTTTTGTTTTTTAGGCATATGGGCCTGACCATGCTGTTTGGACGTCCGTTTCCTAGGCGTGTGTTTCCTAGGCGTGTGTCAAGTTCTAGGCCTGGATGAAGATGGCGTCAGTTTAAAATGAAATCTGTAGGCCTGAATACACCCTCAGAAGCCGGTGCCTGCACAGCGGCTTCGGACCCATCCAAGGTAGAGACATCCGCAGGTTCCATAGTCTAAGAAGCATCTCGCGGCATACCGGAGTATGAATGGGTCTCAGTAGAGGCCTGCGAATCTGAAGTAGTAGGTATCAGGGGCTGCGAAAGCACCAGAGTACCGGTGGACTGGCGACTAGCGTATCGGAAGCGTAGTCTGCAGTTTTGGACCTATGCGGTCTGCCTGTCGTTATCCTTATGTTTTTTCGGAATATCTGTAGTCTGATGGCTTACCAAAGCCATACCAAAATAATTTCTGCGAAAATAAACCAACAAACAGTTTGGGGATTGAATAAGGCACAAAACCGACATCGAGGGACATCGCGGTCTGGGCCTAAGCAAGGAATGCAGTACAAATGAAAATCTTTGAGGTATTTGCTTTCCACAGGTAAGACAATTAACTTTTACTGACATCGGTTAAGAGCAAGAAAAAAGATCCCCAATGGGGTACTTAGCTTTTTTCGAAGATTTCGGTTCTGAAACTCGAAAAACAAAAATTTCAGGAGTCAGCCGACTGGCACTTGCGAACTGCTTCAGCTTCGGGCACCGCACAGCAAGAAAGACTGATGTAATGGCATCTGCTGCAGGTTTTATACCCCTGATGACCTGAAGTCATGGAAGAGAAGAGACACCATCCTACGCAGGAATCCAAGCCTCTGGTATTCAGGCTGGCTGAGGGCTACCTGCAGGCAGATAATCCAAATGTAATGACTGCAACAGTGAAACATGAAGATAATCTGTACAGCTACAGACAATGCCCTATCCCCCAAGTAGTGTTAAATCAGAGAGACCAAGGAAAAAAATGAGTGGTCTGAGGAACCAAGAGTGGACCCAACAGTCTCACCCATCAGTGACTGAGGGGCAAACGGAGCCAGTCCAACACAGACTTAATGGCTAATTTGTACATGCGAAGACAAAAAAAAAACTGCTTCATAGGTGGAGCTTGGAGTTAGAGTTGTCAAACTATCAAAAGGAGGTCCAACAAAGAAAACCCACCGACAGTCTGTATAAACATACCCTATAACAAAAAAGTAAATAGAAACGTTTTACACAATTGTTCAGACACATTTATATCGAACATTCCTGAAAGAAATGTTCATTTCAGGCCCTCACTTCATCAAACCACTACACATTTTTACAGAAGATATTTTCCTCAGAAAAATAATTTTACTGAAAGGTATTCACCAGCTGACAATAGGGCAGTGACTGCAGCAGGCTGGTTACTTACAAAATAAACCAGAGTTGGACTGCATTCCTTCTAGTCTCCTTGGTAGAGTGGGTGGGGGTTAGTGGTGCATACATTCTACAAAAGTTAGGAGAGAGAGAAAAAAAAAAAAAAAAAAAAACCACAACAAACACACAAAGGAATGGAAGGTGGCCACATCAAGATTCTCTGGGAAATTAAATTCAGATTCCAAATGCTTTGACTTACCGGTACACATCTTAGATTTCTCTGGAGAGCAGGTATGATTAAGAACATTCAGCCTTTTCAAAGGACACACAAAAATGAAAGAGCAGGGAACCAAGGACTGGAATACCAAATGGGTATAGTGCAAGAGGAGAGAAAAAATGAAGGACAGAGAAAGTTCTCCTATATGATTAGGAAACAGAGGATGCAAGAACCTAAACTGATTGCACCGAATAGGTTAGTACTTAAAAGACCAGCTCAGAGAAATGCTGATCTGTAAAACACAATGCCAAATAAAATTGAAATTTTATGTACAAACATTAAAAAAAGCTGAGAACAGCATCAGAAGAGACATCGAACAGAAAATTCTGGAAAGGTAGGCAGACCCAACAATGCCACCAGTTTTATTGGTACTGGGGAAAATAGCACCAAGAAGGAATAAAGAAGATTTGGGACCCCTGGTGCCTGAAAACAGGAGGGGGGGGGGGGTCACTGATCCACATTGGTTGGCAAACTTCTAGAGCGTAGTTGTGATAAAGTCATAGGCAATTGCAAAATCAGTTTGGAACTGATGAAGAACAGAGGAAACAGGCCAAGAAAAGGTACGGGAGGGGGGTCTGGAACCCCAGGAGAGACAGAGGCAGTAGACTCAATTATCAAAATGTAGCAGGGAGCTGGCCAACTTAACTTTGAGACTTCCCACATTTTTTCTAACCATTTTAAGATATGCATGCTCAAAGTTAGAACGTGGCCATCACTAACCCAACAGTTGAAACTTACCTGGATAGCTTGAGGAATCTCACAGCACAAACTAGGTTATCTTAAACTTTTCTTAGAAGAACTAAGATGCTATACAACATTAACAGAAATGGAAGGATAGTGATGCTCTTTGGGAAGGGCTGAGGATTTCTTATCCTCAAGAAACCACCAAGGCTTTCACACAAAACAGGACAATTGTGGTTGTCATGCTAAGGACCGAAAACTAAGCACCCAATATGCTGCACTAGCAGGCAATAGAGCGCGCCACATACACACTTTACAAAAGTGGCAAAGATATCTCTAACAAAAAAAAACACAACGGGGGTTGGCTCAAGACCCTGCTGAAAAAAAACAGAAAAATATTCTTCCAACAGGGAGGTAAGCAGGTGAATTTAAGGTAGAGAAATGATAAATAAAAAGACGGCACTTGTAAGATCAAAACATTTCAAATGCAGTCCATCCATCCGCAAACCATTTTTTCTCCCATTTTTGAACATGGGGGTCAGGGTGTCACTTCACCTGTGACAATCTAAAGCCAAGTTTTACACCTCCGGGTTGGCAAGCTCTGCCACTATCGTCCCTCCACACTACACACACGCATGTACACTCGCCCCTATAAATCAATAGAGTTTCCAAATCCACCTACAGCATATCTCTGGAATGTGGAAGGAAAACAGAGCACCAGGAGGAAACCCACACAAACACAGGGAGGACATGGGTACCCCCCAAAAAAATAACCAGGGTACCTCTTGCTTCAAATTCAGTATTAAAAAAAGATATCTAAGCAGCATGGAGAAATTTCCTTTCTGAACTATTTTTCATGGCAGGACACTAATGGAGAGCAAGAGATGCACACTGTTTTTGATAAGACTATGGGCACTTTGGTGGCTTAAGAAATTATCTGCTGAGTGATCTCAAAAGTTTGCATCAAAGTCCTACAAATTCCCAAAGATGGACCTCTCTCATCAGATCCATGGTGATAGAACCTTGGAAATTTCTTTGTACATTTAAATTCAAGTTTGGCAATATGCTAGTCAGTGCTCTAGATGCCCTATTCTTATATCTGCAAATTACACCCGACGAGATGAGGGAAGCAAACAAGATAAAGTCCATGTTCAAAGACAAAAAAAAAAAATACTATATTGTGTGTGGAAATAAATTATGTACTTTAAGAAAGTGCTTCTCAGATGAAAAGTTTAAAAGTTTATTGCTATGTATGAGACATATCTCAGCACCCGTATGGGGTAGAACAAACTTGAAAAAATATTGTGCGATTCATAATGGAGACACCTACCGTTTCAGGCCTATGGTTCTCTACCCCAGGAACCTTATTAATTGGTTTACTCTGCTTGGTTGGAAGTCCTCTGGTATTACGAGAAACTGGCATTTCTCACCTTTGTGTTACTCTCCAGGAGATGAGACCAAATATTCAGAAAAGCTGCAATTGTGGACAGAAATAAGCAAAAGTTAACTAATTACGTAGGTAAAAATCTGTATTTTTTGCCACTGCATACATTTACCAATAGTGTTCTGTCAGAAGAAAAAAAATCAAGCGAGTCACATCCGCCTCAGGTGATGAAAAACTTCTTTATTTGCAGCTAACCAGATTACAGCAGCATGTTGGCCAAGATGATCTCAATCTGATCAGCTTGTTTACGGACATCAACTTTTATACTTTCTTGTCACTAGCCAAAATAGCTTTTGTTACATTTCTAACAGTTGACAGTTGGCTATGAAAAACATCTAGGATCACAAATTACCTCAGAAAAGAATGCTTTACCAAAAAACCAGTTAGTACAGAATGTTCAAAAAGGTACAGAATACTTCAACAGTGGTAGCTGGAATTTTCCACAGCCTGCCTCAGTAAATTAACTCTTATTCAGAAGTATAGAAAACAGATGTTATTCAAGTTCATAAGCAAACTACATCTATCATAGGTAAAGCCCATCTTTAATAAACATGGTTCAATGACCTTTTCTTAACAACACTTCAGCAAACAGCATATTCATTTTGCTAGATGGGAGAAAGAGACAAGTAACAGTATGCTTTAAAACTGTTTCCCTTAACATTTCCCCCCTCAAAACACTTTATTTCAGCAATATATGGTAAAAACTTAGTTTTTCTTTGCATACATTACTTCATAGGAAAGACAAACTCCAAAAAAACATCTTTAAAAGTCACATTTCAATGTATTCACTTTCACCAGTCTGTTGCAACTGCTGGTACATCGTTTTCGTAACAGCAGTATCAACCAGTCTTTGTAGAAGACCTCTGACACAGGGTATACAAAAGCAACCACATACCACCACAATAGCCACAGCGACTCCGACGGACACCAGGAAACTGCTGATGAGATGACTCCATTTTCCAAACCACGCTTGTAGAAAGTCTGTGAAGGGATTATTTACCCCAGAGTTCTCTGCCAATTCTTCGGATAACATCTCCAAACCTTTCAAAGCTCGAGTGATGCTCCCATCATGGGCAGTGTTATTCGGAATATATGTACAACAGAAAGTCCCAAACATCCTGCAAACTCCTCCTTTGGCCAGGAGTATATCCAACGCAATTCGATTCTGCCATGCCACCTGCGAAGTGGCCTCCAGTTGTTCAGCAATACCTTTTAAATGCATCTTTGGCATAGTTCACAAAACGCTGCTGGTTATAGTAAATGTAGTTGATCCAGTCCACATTCATAATGGGTTGAATCCAGACAAAGATGGATGCAAAACCAGCCGCTATTTGGTTTATTGCTTTGTATTCATCAGGCACGCCTCTTGGTACGCCAATGCTATCAATGTAGACACCATCGAAGGATTGCTTCGGTGCCTCTCTTTTTCTTTTATTCAACCACTTCTGCTTTATTTCAGGTTCTCTTACGAAATTGCTTGCTGGAACTGGGAAAAGGTAGAATGGCAGAATTAACTTTACAAGTGCACAAGTTCCCTTCCAGGGAATCGTAAGCCTTCATCTGAGTTGGTTGTCTCCACATAACCACCAAACGTCTGCTAAACTATGAGTTTTGTTCTCCAGAAATGGATTTTCATTGCCATTCACAGTAACATTGCAATAGTTCTGTCCCATATTGCCATAATTCTTTCCTGTGCCACCTCTGGAAATGCACATATACGAACCTGGATAGGAAATAGCTGTAGGCGGTTTCTCAACTTTGCTTATGACTGGAAAACGCTGAGTTTCATTTTTGCATTTATCTTCAGTTTTGTTGAAGAATAATTTTAACAGATGTCAGATTACCTTCCGCTTGCATCAATGGGACTGTCGCTAGTTGCCGTTTACCTTCAGCACAAGAAACAGTTCTCACGATGTACTTCTCGGGTACTATACCTAACCCAAGATAACCATTCATTATGGTGTACGAATCCAGTCTCGAGTAACAATTGTTCTTCTGTGAAGGCAAAATCTGCTTTACTTGTAGCATTTTTAAGGCTTTGTACTTTAAGTTGGAGAGTCCCCAAAGGGTCAGTTCCACTTGGAAGAGACACTCCGATTCCATAAACTCTTGAATCATTTTCTTGTTGTGACACGATGGATATAGTAATCACTTCAGTACCTTGGAAATGCGCAATTTTTATTCTTTGTTGCCTGCTTTTATCTTTCTCTAGTATCATTGCACCACTCGTTTCCCATCCATTCACATCTGTTGACCACCAAACATTTGACCAGGACGTACAGTCTCTATTGCACAAATATTTGGCACGAGTCAAGAAATCATTATTGTTCCATTTAGCACAGTCCAAAATTCCTTCACAAAGTTTTACCTTGAACACAGTAGTAACACCTGTTTGCGCTTGCAGCACCACCATTCCTTTTTCTCTCAACTGTTCCTTCGCGTATGGACATATTTACTTTCGCCACCAAAATCATCAAGTACCAGTTGAACATGGCCATCCTTCCTTTGTAGTCAGACTTTGCATTCAGGGGTCCGATGGAGTCTGACCAACATCAATGGTAGAAGGAAAAGTCTTACAGTGGGTGATAGGAATCCACAAAGTCTCCTCTGCAAACTTTACAGCCATAGGTGTCGAGATAAGTACTTGATATGGGCCTTCCCACCTGGGGGATGACCAATTATTTCTCTTCACAATTCGGATCCACACCCAGTCCCTGGGTGCCACGCTTAACATGGTTTCACTTCTGGAATCTGCAAAGGAGTCATTGGTTACAAGAGACTTGACATTTAGCAGCTTCTTCATATAATCCGCCAGATCCTCACCCCCCCCCCCCCCCAGGCCTGGATGAAGATGGCGTCAGTTTAAAATGAAATCTTGCCACTGCGGGACGTAATATGGTCTCCCAAACAAAAGTTCAAATGGTGTAGTCCTTTGCAGGAGGGTGAGATTTGCATATACAGGAGTGCCAAAGGAAGGCATGCAGTCCATGATCTAGGTGTTTCTGCCATCAGTTTGCGGAGCTTACTCTTCAAGACATCATTGCATCTCCCCACCAGTCCAGCTGACTGCAGATGGTAAGCACAATGGTGTTTGAGATCAATTTGAAACACTTGTCCCAACTTCTGAACAATCTGGTTAAGAAAATGAGACCCATTAGCACTGTAAATGCGCCTTGGAAGGCCAAATCGGGGAATTATTTCTGTTGTCAAAAGCTTTGCTACTGTGTGTGCATCAGGATGCTTTACTGGAAAAGCTTCTACCCACTTAGAAAAAGCATCAGTTATAACTAGACAGAACAGTTTTCCCTCTGAAGGTGTCAACTCAAAGTCCATACAGAGTGTGTGGAATGGATATGGAGGGGTAGGGAATGCCTGCTGAGATTTTTTTAACTCCCCCCTGAGCATACTTTGCACATAATAAACAAGATCAACTTATGCAAAGCAATTCTGTTTAAAATCCTTTACACCAAAACACCTTAGACACTATTTGAACCATTGTCTGTACTCTTACATGGGCAGGTCCATGGCTAACCAATGCAGCATACCTAAAAAGGTTTGAGGGTAATACCATTTTGCCATCTGATGCCCTATACAACCCATCCTGTTGAATGATACCATATTTCACCAAACGACATTTTTGTGTTGTCAATGTTTGCATTACTTTTAGGGTCTCCAATTCTAAGAGGTGTCCGGGCTCTAAAATCATTGTCATGTAAAAGCAAATCATTTTCTTGAGTTGCCTTTTTTGCAGCCATATCAGAAAAAGCATTTCCCTTGGAGACGGGATCTTTTTTGTTAGTATGTGCGGAACATTTACATATCGCTATCTGAAGTGGTAGTTGCACTACATCTAACAACTGTAAAATTAAGTCTCCGTGATTTATTTGTTTGCCTGTCGCAGTAACCATTCCTCTATTCTTCCATTGTTGAGCGAAAACCTGTAGAGTGGAGAAAGCATACTGACTATCTGTATAAATTGCCACTTTTTTACCCTCCCCCAAGGCACAAGCTAGAGTCAAAGCCACTAACTCAGCTGCTTGGGCAGAATAAATATCTGACCATCCTTTTGCTTCCAAAACTTCAGTTTCTGTGGTGACAGCATACCCTACTAGTGTTTTTCCTACAGTGCCCTTTGCTGATCCGTCTACAAACGGAACAAGATCAGAATCTACCAACGGAATATCCATTAAATCTGGTCGGTGAAGTACTTTGTCATGTATGCTCTCTAAACAAACGTGCGGAGTACCACCTTCTGGAGTCGGCAAAAGTGTCGCCAGATTAAGAGTAGTACATCTTTCTATGTGGCTGTGTCAGCAGCACTGTCATACATGACAAATGTCGACTAGGAGATAAAAAGTCAATCTTATCTTGCAAAAGTATGATGGCTACTGAATGTGGAACTCGCAATTTTAATGGGTGAAAAATTATGCTGAGGCTTGCACTGCCATGGCGGCTGCCACTACAGCTTGAACACAATGCGGCAATGCCCTTACAACAGGATCTAATCTGGAGGAATAAAAGGCCGTCTCTGTTTATCCCCATGTACTTGTACCAGAACCAAAGTCATATATCCTTCCCTTACAATCAACCATTTGTACAAACTGCTTAGAATAGTTCGGAAAACCCAAAACAGAGGATCCTGCTATCAATTGCTTAATTCTATTAAATGCTTGTATTGCCTTATCTGTCCACTGTATATTACTTTTAGCTGCCATGGGAGTGTCATAGATCAGTGCGGTCAATGGCCCTACTTCTTCAGCATAATTAGGAATCCAACTTCTACAAAAATTAGTCACACCCAAAAAAGACATCATCTCCCGCTTAGTCGTAGGCATAGGTGCTTCAAGAATTGCTGGTTTTCTTTTGTTCTCCAATTGTCTACCTGCGTGCGAGATTAAATAACCCAAGTACTTTACTTGTGCTTTCCACAGTTGTAATTTCTCTTTATTTACTTTATGTCCTTGCTCAGCTAAAAAACTAAGAAGGGCAACGGTATCCTTTCTACAACTTTCCTGCGTGGGTGAGGCCAACAAAATATCATCTACATACAACAGAACCTGGCTTCCCTCTGGGGGAACAAACGGAGCTAAATTCGCAGCCATTTCTTGTGCGAATATTGTCGGACTCTCACAATAACCCTGTGGCAATCTGGTGTGTGAATCTTTTACCTTGGAAAGTGAATGCAAACCAAAATCTACTCTCCTTGTGTAATGGTATGGAGAAAAAGGCATTGCTTATATCTAGGACAGAAAAATATCTGTGCTGAGGTAGTAAATCATTAAGTAATGTATAGGGGTCAGGGACCACCGGTGCTCTTGGGATCACAGCTGAATTTACTGCTTGTAAATCCTGAACCAACCTCCTTCACCCATCCAGTTTCTTTACAGGAAAGAGAGTATTGCAGGGTGAATTTGGGCATTCAACAAGAATTCCTACCTGTTTTAGCTGTTCAGTAACTGGTTTAATTCCTTCCTCTGCTTGCTTACTTAGTGGATATTGGTGCTTACGAGGTCTAAAACCTGACTTTGCAGTTATACAAACTTCACCTGCTGCTTTCATTAATCCTACATCTCCTTTACCTTTTGACCATAAATCTACAGGCAAGGCACTTAATCCACTACCTTCCTCTTGAGTTAGGAGAATTTGCCATGCCATTTCTGTTTTGTCATCCCTGAGGTGTACACTTGGTCGTGCCCAAGTCACCCAATTTAATCTTTGTACCTGGATCTGTTGATCTTTCAATTGACTTTCAGACATTGTGTTCCAAACAGTTACCTTTTTCACCAAATGTGTCCCCATTGCTTTAGTAACTGAAACATGCGGTCTATAACTTGAGCGATATAAAGAACTCATTTCCTTAGTCAAAGTACAGGTTACTACTGTATTACCTTGCTTATCCCAAAACATATCATTCAAAATTATCCTTGCACACTTGTGCTTAAAGAATTCTTTTTCAAATTCTTTATCTGGACGAAGGGCCTTATAGAACATTGTACAATGCAAGTGCACCGCAACCTGCGGTGACCCGCTCCTAGATTTACTTAGAGCTAGATTGATCAACTCTATCAACCCTCCCTGGGCCATCTGAAATCAAGTCTAGGTTATACCAGTAAAACAAGTCTTGTAATCCCTGTACTACTAAGCCATCCGCTAACCTTTTTGCTTCAATACCTTTAGGTGTGGGAATTGCCGCTATTCCAAACACATGCATCAAATCTCTTCCCAGCAAATTAACTGGACAAACGTTTGATATAATTACCCTACACCTAACAGTTTGGTTTGTTTGCGGATCTGTGAACAGTAGAGGATGAGACATTGGTTACTTATAAATTTTCCCGTTTGCCGCTTTTACAAGGACAAACTCATCTGTTTCGCAGTGTGGAGGCAGAACTGCTGGACCCAAAAGTGCACGCGATGCACCTGAATCGCATAAACTCCACTTTTTGTCCCTCAACCAAAAACTCTATCATGGGTTTCTGATCTGGATGCATAGCAATACCCAAATTTGCCATGTTTATGACTTTACAGTCACAATCCCGCCCTTCCATTAGAGTGTTCTGACATTCATCGTAGAGAGCGTCTGCCTCTTCATTATCCCCATAACGAAGATGGCACCTTTCTTTACTATAATATAGTCATGCGGAGCCCTTGTTCGTAAGCTGTGGGGGATGTTGCCACTCTTCACAGTCGGCAGCGAAATGCCCACGTCTACCGCATTTAAAACATTCTCCACGTTTTAACCTTTCCCTATAGGCTGAATGTCCACCCGGTTCATTTAACGTGTCCCATTGCGGGCCCCCACTTTTTTTACGCCACCACGGTGTTGATGTTTGATGTAGATGTTAAAGTGTTCACGCTGCTGCAGTCATTACACTTGGGTTATCCTGCTGTCAGGCAGTCCCGCAGTCTGCCTGAGTTCCAAAGTCTTGGACCGGCGTCTGTTGCAGTCACTTCTTCCCCGACGTCAGTGCTCCAGGGGTATACAAGATGCACCAGACGCCATTTTCTTCAGTTTTTCTTGCCCCAGATGTCAGGTGCCCCCAAGTAGGAAGGCAATACATACTGCTAATCAGAAATATACATATAAAATATAACAAGTTTGTTACCAGCAAATACACCCCAAAGGTTGTATAGGATAGAAAGGCATAGATAAGTCCAGCTAGTTCAGAGGGGATGGAGGGAGGGTAACCTGGACTGCAGCAGTGTGAACACGAACATCTACATTTATGGTAGGTACAAAACTGTACTATGTTCGTGTTACACTGCTGCAGTCATTACACTTAGGTAGAATCCCAAAGCTGAGGTTGGGTGGCTGGTCTATAAAGAGAGTTAGGCTTGGCTATGAGGCCCTGCAGGACTGCAGTGGCAAAGCCTGCTCTGGATTTAGAGTAAAGAGGCAGGCGGTAATGCTTGGTAAAGGTGTGCACTGAACTCGAAGTTGCAGCCTCCAAAATTTTCTTAGTAGGTACTCATCTGAGAAAGGCTGAAATGGCTGTTGCCCTGGTGGAATGTGGCCTAATGTTATTTGGGAGTGATTTTCCATGGTGTGTGTAGCAGTACCGAATACAGTGTCCTATCCATTTGGAAATAGTCTGCTTTGAAATAGCCTTGCCCTGTGATTCTGCAGCATATGCTACAAACAGTTCCTCAGTTTTCCTGAAAGCCTTTGTTTTGTCCAAGTAGAAGTGTAGCTGCCTGTGTATGTCCAAAGAATGCAGAAGTTTCTCCCCTTTATTCTGGGGATTTGGATAAAAAGTGGGCAAATGGATGGTTTGGTTAAGAGCCACACTAGATACCACCTTTGGCATAAAGGTAGGGTTTGTCCTTAAAGATACCCTGTCCTGATGAAAACTTATAAAAGGTTCCACTGTCATGAATGCCTGTAGCTCTGAGACTCTTTGTGCTGAAGTTACTGCCAGGAGCAGAGCTGTTTTCCATGATAAAAATTTTAGATCAGCTGTATTGGCTGGCTTAAAAGGTGGTAAGGTCAGTTCTTCCAAAACGAAGTTGAGGTCCCAAGTTGGTGATGGTGCTCTCCGGGGCGGTCTAATGTTTTAGCCCCTATGAGGTACTGCTTTAGCAAGGGATGACGGAATAAAGGAGGATCAGTGTTGTAATGTACTGAAATAGCAGAGGTGTGGATCTTAATTGAGGAGGAGGATAGGCCTCTGTCCAGCATCTCAATTAGGTATTGTAAAATCTGTGGAATGTTTGGAACAAGGTTCCAGGCGTAGAATCTCTTCCATTTTTCTGAGTAAGCTTTCCTGGTGCTAGGCCTCCTGGCCTCCAAAATGACATCCATAACAGCTTTAGAGAGGTGTTGCCTGTTTAACTAATGTATCTGCCATGCAACCAGGTTTAGGATTTTGAGCTGACCGTGCAGGATCGGATTGTTTTGTTGTGTCGGAAGGTGTGGAATTTGAGGCAAAATCCATGGTGGGCCTTGAGCCAAGGTTCCTTAAGATAGGGTACCAGTGCTGGTGTGGCCAGTCTGGAGCAATCAGGATCATCTGTGGTTTTTCTTATCTGGCTTTTAGGAGTACCTTTGCAAGGAGAGGCAGTGGCGGGAAGGCATAAACTTTTAGGTTTTTCCAGCTGAACAGAAGAGCATCCACTTTCCATGCTTGTTTGTGAGGATTCCTTGTGCAGAATTTTCGTAGTTGGCAATTCAGTGGGGAGGCAAAAAGATCTATGTCTGGGCAACCCCATTTTTGCGTTACCATGCTGAAGATTTGTGGATTCAATTTCCATTCGTGAGGGTCCATGATATTTCTGCTTAGATAGTCTGCCAGAGTATTTTTCTTTCCTGGCAGGAATTGTGCTTGCAGGTGAACTTGATATGTTAGAGCTGTGTTCCACAATTTCATGGCTTGCCTGCATACGGGATAAGAGTGAGTGCCCCCCTTGCTTATGTACCACATTACTGTGGTGTTGTCCGTCTTTAGTAATTGTCCTGGCTGTAGGAGGTCCTTGAAAAGCTGTTAGGGCATTTTGAACAACCAACATCTCTTTGATTGATGTGAAGATGCATCTGGTCTGTGGTCCACTTGCCCTGAATGCATTTTCCTGCCATGTGTGCTCCCTAGGTGTAATCCGAAGCATCTGTTAGTTTGCCTGGTTGTGGGTTGGGTAAAAGGCTGACCCTTGTTTAGGTGACATGCCTGTGCCCACCATCGAAACTCCTGTTGTAGGCAGGGAATCATCGGTATTACTGCTTCTAAACTGTGAGTGTTGAGTCCAAACACTTTTCAGGTACCATTGTAATTTCCTCATATGCAGTCTGGCATATGGTATTAGTAGTACGCAGGATGCATCGAATCTCAGGGCCTGCAGAATTTTTCTTGCAGGGAGATGGGACTTTCTTGCCAGTAATTGAAAATACTGAGTTAGTTGAACTTGTTTGTCTGGCATGAGGCAAGCCATCTGGGCCGTTGTATTTAAACTGGCACCCAGGAATATAATCTGTTGCGAGGGCACTAGTTTTGACTTCTTTTCATTTACTGTGTACCCCAGAGAAATTTGCAACCGTTTTACAAACGCCAGATGCTGTAAAAGAATGTCCTTTGTCTCCATTTGAATGAGGCAGTCGTCCAGGTATGGATATATTTGAATTCCTTTTTGTCTGCAAAATGCAATTACTGGTGCCAGGCACTTTGTGAAGACCTGGGGTGCAGTAGATAAGCCAAAGGGCAGTGCAGAGAATTGGTAGTGCATTGTACCAGCTTTGAATCCGAGGTATCTTCTGCAATTTTCTCTGATAGGGACATGCAGGTATGCCTTTGAGGTCCAGAGTAACAAGCCAAGCCTTCTTGCCCAGCATGGGTAGAAGCTGTAATGTCAACATCTTGAATTTTGGAATACCCAGGTAAGTATTCAGAATTGAAAAGGTCTAGTATGGGGCTCCAGGCCTTGTCCTTTCTGGGGACCAGGAAGAGTGGAGTAAAATCCTTGTCCTTGCTCCTGTTGTGGTACTTTTTGAATAGCTCTCATGTCCACGAGGGCTGAAATTTGTTTTTGTGCCTCTGCCCATTGATTTTGTGGCAGGTCTGGCATCCCTTTTAGCCTTCGTAAAGTATGAAAGTGGAATCTGTAACCTTGACACAATATTCAGGACCCATTTGTCTTGGGTGATTATTTGCCAGTTTTGAGAAAAAAGTGCTAGTTTTCCCCCTAAGGGGGCTTCCAAAAGGGAAGGAGAAAGTCATTGTGACAGTTTCCTGTAAGGCTGAGACTTGTCCTCACCACCTTTTGGGGTTGAGGTGCCCCACTGTCGCTGTCTGTCTGAGCCTTGGGCGTCTATATCTGCCTCTCTGTGGCCTGTCTGGCACTGGAAAGGACAGAATCTTTGTTGGCCAATTTCTGCTAAACAGAGGTGGCTGTACCTATAAGAAATCCTTGACTTGTTTGCATAGATTTAGCTTTATCATCCATTTTCTTTAACTTCTCTTCTGCCTTAACACCAAACAAAGTATCATGCTGTAAAGGAGCATGCAAAAATTTTGCCACAACATGATCAGGTAAACTTTGTTCTTTTAACCAAGCATGCAAATCACAGAACCTGCAACTGCGGCTCTACAGGAGGCCTCTAAAGAATCAAAACCACATTGCAGAGTATGTCTTTCCACCTGTTCAACTGCATGCAATAAATCCTGCATTTCTTTACAATCAGGAGCTTCTGAGCTTGCAAGCATTTTCCGTTTTAACTGAGCCATTAAATATTGTTGGTACTTAAGCATGTGAAACTGGCAATTTAAAGCTCTTACTGCTAAAGTTGCAGAAGTGTATACTTTCTTCCCCCATCTATCCAAAGCTCTGGAATCTCTGTCAGAGGGTACTGGATTTTTTGCAATGGAAGCCTTAACCCCTTTTGGACCCTGGGAAATAGTTTCTGGATCAGCAGAAGGGTTTTTGTAAAGAAACTTGAGAGTCAGGGACTCTAATACCTATCTGGCTTGGATGGAGCAGGGGGGCAAGGAGTCAGGAGATAAACTGGATTCAGAGAAAACATCATCCACAATATCTAGCACAGGCAGAATAGCCAGGGACCTGTGTTGAGGCAATAAGAGGAAATCCCTGAGCCCTTTTTTGGATTCTGAGTAATCCTGACTTTCCCAATGGAAGTGCTCCCTCATGGTATGTAAAGTTTCCCCAAAAAAGAGTAATCCTCAGAAGGAGTGGCTGAAGGGATAGATTCTTCAGCATCAGAATCCTCATAGGGGGGTAGAGAGTATCCATGGTCTGAAGAGGAATCAGTGGAGTCAGTCTATATCCTGCCTAGGCCTTTTCTCAGGAGGGGGATGAGAACCCCTGATTAGAGTAATGAGGTCTTCGGCCATTTTGAGCATCTGTTTCTTAGGCATGGAGGACTGTCCAGGAGAATGCTGTACTTTCTTGTCTTTAATGGTACCTTTGTCTTGGCTGTTGTCTTAATGGTAAGTTGTGAAGGTCTGAAAACACCCTCAGAAGCCGGATGCCTGCTCAGTGGCTCCAGACCCATGAGGGATTAGTTTCCGTAGGCCAAATACCTTGAGTTTCCAGAGGCCTAGATGTCTCCACGTGGGAGCCAGAAGCGGCCTGTGGCTCTGAGGTAACGGGCGTCAGGGGCTGCGAAAACGCCTCACTGAGAACCGGCAACTGGCCTAGAAGAGGTTTAGTCATCAGTTTTGGACCTCTGATGCCTGTCTTTATCCTCGTCTTTTTTCGGTATTGAGGTAGTCGGCTGATCCGACGGCATTGTATAATTGAAAGTAGTGTAAAACAAAAACAAAACGTCTTTTTATAGTGCGTTTGTTAAATCTAGCACAAAACCGACCACTAATGATGTTGTGATCAGGGCCTAGGCATGGAATAAAGAGTGGAAGTCCTTATGAGGTATTTGCTTCCCACAAGAAATACAGCTATTAACTTTTTCTGACATCGGTCTGAGGCAAGAAAAAAAAGTTTCCCCAATGGGGTACTTATTATTGAAGACTTTGAATCTGAAATTCGACTTCGAAAATCTCAGGAGTCGGCCGACCGGCACTTGCGAACTGCTTCTGCTTCGGGCACCGCACAGCAAGAAAGACTGAAGAAAATGGCGTCTGGTGCAACTTGTATACCCCTGGCGCACTGACGTCAGGGAAGAAGCGACAGCAACCGACGCCGGACCAAGACTTTGGAACTCAGGCAGACTGCGGGACCGCCTGACGGTAGGATAACCCAAGTGTAATGACTGCAGCAGTGTAACACGATGAACATCATGCAGCCAACGCCATTACATCAGTTTTTGGTTGCCACACACAAAAGCAAATACACCAAAAAGGTGTTTAAGCATAGTAAAAGAAAGAAGAGGTATAGTAAGAGAAAAACAGGGGGCTGGAGGGTGGGTAACCAGGACTGCAATAGTGAATACCATAAATGTAGATGTTTAGAGCGCAAGTGTACACAACTGTACCATGTTCTTAGTGTTTCACTGTTGCAGTCATTACATTTGGGTAGAATCCCAAAGCTATGGTTGGGAGGATGGATTTATACAGCATTAGGAGCAGCTATAAGGCCCTGCAGGACAGCAGCGGCAAAGCCAGCTCTAAGCCAGCTCTGGATTTAGAGAAGAGAGGTAAAGGGTTTGGTGAACGTATAAACTGAGCTCCAGGTAGCAGCTTCAAGAATGTTTCTGGTAGGAACCCCTCTGAAAAAGGCTGCAGAAGTAGATGCAGCCCTGGTGGAATGAGATCCGACCCCCTTGGGGATAGGTTTACCATGGTGCATATAGCAGAAATGAATATAATGGCTTATCCATTGGGAAATGGTCCGCTTTGAAATAGCCTTTCCCTTTGCCCCTGCAGCAAATGCCACCAATAGTTAAGATTTTCTTAGAGATTTTGTCCTGTTTAAAGTAGAATCTAAAGTTGTCTGTGTACATCCAATGAATGCAGAATCCGCTCACTCTTGTTCCGTGGATTGGGAAGGAAAGTTGGCAAATGAATGGTCTGATTAAGAGCCACATTGGATACCACCTTAGGCATGAAAGATGGATTGGTCCAGAGAGCCACCCTGTCCGGATGAAAAATAATGAAAGGCTCCACTGCCATAAGAGCCTGTATTTCTGAAATCCTAGCTAAAGTGACTGCTAAAAGGAAAGCAGTTTTCCAGGAGAGAAATTTTAGGTCCGCAGTAGCAGCTGGCTCAAAAGGAGGGAGAATGAGTTTCTCAAACAAAATTGAGATCCCATGCAGGAGTCGGCGCTCTCCTGGGAGGTCTTAAATTTTTAGCCCCTCTGAGATACTGCTTTGGCAGAGGATGAGAGAAGAGGGGTGGTTATGTGTTGTAATGAGCTGAAATGGCTGAGGAATGGATTTTTATGGAAGAAAAAGATAGGCCCTTGTGAAGCATCTCCGTTAAATATTGCAGAATCTGAGGAATATTGGGCATTGCTGTGCTTATTCATTGTGATTGGTTCCAGGTACAGAACCTTTTCCATTTGTCAGCATAATATTTTCTAGTACTAGGCCTTCTAGCCTCCAAAATGACATCCATCACAGGTTTGCAGAGGGGATGACAAGGGTGAAATTAATTGATTAGCCACGCTGCAAGATTCAAAGTTTGGAGCGGAGTGTGCAGAATTTGGCAGTTCTGCTGAGATGGCAGGTAAGGTGTCTGAGGCAGGTGCCACGGAGGAAAGTGACGCACATTGCGCAGGAGTGGGTACCAGTGTTGGCGACGCCAGTCTGGAGCAATCAGAATAATTTTTGGTTTGTCCTGTCTGACTTAGTAGAACTTTGGAGAGCAGAGGCAGAGCGGGAAAAGCATAGACTGAAAGGTTTTCAAGCGGAATGATAGAGCATCCACTTTCAAGTTTTTGTGCAGAAATTGTCCAACTGATGGTTCTGGGGTGAGGCAAAAAGATGTCTGGACTCCCCCATTTGCATGTCAACAGGCTGAAAACTTGTGGTTCCAGTTTTCATTCGTGTAGGTCCATAAGATTTCTGCTTGGTTCGTCTGCCAGAGTATTTAGCTTTCCTGACCGGAATTGAGCTTGTAGTTGTATTTGGTAGGTCAAGGTCGCGTTCCACAATGCCATGGCTAGTCTGCAAAGGGAGTAGGAATGTGTACCCCA
Source organism: Protopterus annectens (assembly GCF_019279795.1). Classification (NCBI taxonomy): domain Eukaryota; kingdom Metazoa; phylum Chordata; order Ceratodontiformes; family Protopteridae; genus Protopterus; species Protopterus annectens. The sequence goes on from NC_056749.1 coordinate 113,064,890, forward strand.
TGTACCACATAACTGTGGTGTTCTCTCCATCATTGGTTGTCCTGGATGAAGGTAGTCCTTGAAGGCTGTCAGTGCATTCTGTACCAGCTAGCATCTCTTTCTGATTGATATGTAGGTGCATTTGATTTGGGCTCCATTTGCCCCGAATGCACTTTACAGACGTATCGGACTATGCTTGGGGGGGCTCATCTGGCAGGAGTTAGGGTTTGGGCAGCAGGGGGTGGAGTGAATGGCAGTCCCTTGTTTTGGTGGCAGGCATCTGCCCACCATAGAACTCTAGGCACAGGCAAGGTATGATAGGAATCATCGTTTCCAGGCTGTCACAATCCTGACTCCATAAACTTTAGTACCACTGAAGTTTCCTCATATGCAGTCTTGCATATGGAATTAGAAGAATGCATGAGGCCATGAACTCCAAAGGCTTGCAGAATTTGTCTTGCAGATAAGCAGGGTTTTTGTGGCCACCTGTTTGAAGTAAGTGACCAATTGAATTTGCTTTTCTGGCGTAAGGCAAGTCATCTGGGCAGTTGTATTCAAGCTTGCACCCAGGAATGTAAATTTTTTGAGAGGGTACCAGTTGTGATTTCTTTTCGTTTATGGTGTACACTAGACAAGTTAGAACCCTTTTTACAAACGCCAGATGCTTTAGAAGAATGTCTAGGACAATCGCCCAGGTATGGATATATTTGAATATTTCTTTGCCTGCAAAATGCAATTACTGGAGCCAGGCACTTTGGCTTATCTACTGTGCCCAGGGTCTTCACAAAGGGCAGTGCAGAGAACTGGTAATGCAAGTAGCCTGCTTTGAAGCAGAGGTATCTTCTGCAAGATTCCCCGATTGGGATATGCAGGTAAGCCTCTTAGTTACCAACCAGGTATCTTTGCCTAGCATAGGTAGTAACTGTTGAAGAGTCAGCATCTTGAATTTTGGAATGTCCAGAAATGTGTTTAGAGTGGATAAATCCAGAATTGGACGCCATGATTTGTTTTTTCTGGGTACCAGGAAAAGTCTTGAATAGAAACCTTGTCCCTTTTCCTCTTCTGGTACTGGATGAATAGCCCCCATGTTCATGAGGGACAGAACTTTCTGGGCCTCGGCCTACTGATTTGGGGGCAGATCTGGCCATCCGTTTGGGATTGGCAATGTGTGGAAATGAAATCTGTATCCCTGGGATACTGTATTTAAAACCCTTTTCTCCTGGGTAAGTTACCAGTTTTGTGCATGAAGTGCCAGTTTCCCCCCCCCCAAAGGGGCAGCTAAAAGGCAAGTGCTTGGTGATTGTAGAGGGAAGTCATTGAGACAGTTTACCATAGGAAGGTGCCTTGTTTCCAGATTTGGAGGTGGAGGCACCCCATTGTTTTGTTCTAAAAGTTCCTTGTGACTGAAACCTGGAGCCTTTGGAATGTCTGGATTTGACTTGAGCAGCTCTCGGACTGGAAAGGACCAGTTCTTAGTAGGCCAATGCCTACTATATCTTGGAGGTTGCACTTGTAAGAAATCTTTCACAGTTTTCATAGATTTAGCTTTATCCTCAGTCCAACACTTCTTCAGCCTTATTACCAAAGAGACGGTCCTGTTAAGGAGCATCCAACAATTTTGCTTTAACATGGTCAGGCAGAGTTTGCTCTGAGCCAAGCATGCCTTCTTAGCACAGATCCAGTTACAGCAGCACTGCAAGAGGCCTCCAAGGAATCAAAACCACATTGCAAAGTATGTTTTCCAACTTGTTCAGCTGAAAGTAATAAATCCTGCAAATCTTTATTTTCCACACAGTCAGAGATTAACATTTTGTTTAAGTAGTCCCATGATATGCTGCTATTTAAGCATATGAAATTGACAGTTTAAAGCCCCGATTGCCAAGGTTGTAGACGTGTAAACCTTCTTACCCCATCTATCCAGCGCCCTGGAATCTCTATCAGAAGGGGTAGGATTTTTAGCAGTAGAGGCCTTATTGCCCTGGGGACCCTGAGAAATGGTTTTGGGATCATATGTAGGATTTTTGAAAAGGAATTTGTGGGAGTCAGGAACCCTGTAGTATCAGTCTGGCTTACTAGGAGCCGGAGGCAGAGAATCAGGAGCCATACTAGATTCTGAAAAAACATCAATGTCTAGAACAGGAGGTATAGCCAAAGGCCTATGCTGAGGAAGAAGAAAATCCCCAAGTCTCCTTCTAGATGCAGAGAAATCCTGACTTTCCCAATGGAAATGTTCCCTTAAGGTATGTAAAGTTTCTCCAAAAGAGAAATCCTCAGGGGGAGAAGCAGAAGGAATGGAATCTTCTGCGTCAGAGTCCTCATAAGTAGGTATAGATAAATCCTGTTCAGTAGAAGAACCAGAAGAAATAGAATCCTGATCAGAAGATTCATAATCAATGTCTTACCTTGATCAGGGGTAGCCAAGCCCCTCCTGCTAAGAGGCCTAGGCAATTAAATCTTCAGCCATTTTGATAATTTGCTTTTTAGGCATAGGGGTCTGCACATGTGGCCCAAGCATCGTTTTTTTTTTTTTAGACATAGTAGATTTTGGCCTTAGTTTTGAAGATGGCGTCGGTTTTACACACAAATCTTTAGGCCTGAACACACCCTCAGAAGCCGGTGCCTGCACAGCGGCTCTGGACCTATCTAAGGTAGAGACATCCGCGGGTTCAATACTTAAAGCATCTCGCGGCATACCGGACACCGAATAGGTCTCAGTAGAAACCTGCGAATCAAAAGTAGTGGGCATCAGGGGCTGCAAAACTGCCTCATTGAGTACCGGCGAACTAGCGACTGGCTTAGAAGCGTAATCAGTTTTGGACCTCAACAGCCTTTTTCTTTGCGTTTTTTTTTTTTTTTAGGTAGTCTGATTGCTAACAGACATCATTTCTGGATAGTTAAATCAGGAGCCAAAATATTTAGATGCAAAATTATACAGACGTTTAATAGTGCATCGATTAAAATTAGCACAAAACCGACAAAGTACGTTATGATTGGGGCCTAGGCAATGAATACAGTACAAATGAAAATCCTTATGAGGTATTTGCTTCCCACAATGATTAACTTTTACTGACATCGGTAAAGAGCAAGAAAAAAGTTCCCCCAACGGGGTACTTGGCTTTTAGTTGAAGACTTCGGTTCTGAAACTCTAAAATGAAAATTTCAGGTGTCTGCTGAACAGCACTTGCTAACTGCTTCTGCTTCGGGCACCGCGCGGCAAGAAAGACTGATGTAATGGCGTCGGCTGCATGTTTTACACCCCTGATGACCTGATGTCATGGAAGAAAGGACAGCAACCGACACAGGACCCAAGACTTTGTTAATCAGGCCGACTTGATGGCAACCTGCCAGCACATCACCCAAATGCAATGACTGCCACAGTGAAACACTAAGAACATCGAACTGGCGACTGTCTTAGAAGCGTCGTCGGCAGCTTTGGACCTCGGCGGCCTGTCTTTATATTTGTGTTTTTTTCAGAATCCCGGTAGTCTGATGGCTGACATTTCTGGATAATTAAACGAAGAACCAAAATATTTAGAAGCAAAAATATACAGACTGATAGTGCGCCGATTAAATAAAGCACAAAACAGACAGCAAAGTACGTTGTGGTCAGGGCCTAGGCAAGGAATACAGTACAAATGAAAATCTTTGGAGGTATTTGCTTTCCACACGTAATGCAATTAACTTTTACTGACATCGATATGGAGCAAGAAAAAGTTTCCCCAACGGGGTACTTAGCTTTAGTTGAAGACTTTGGTTCCGAAACTCGAAAACAAAAATTTCAAGAGTCGGCCGACCGGCACTTGCGAAATGCTTCTGCTTCGGGCACCGCACAGCAAGAGAGACTGATGTAATGGCGTCGGCTGCACGTTTTGTACCCCGGATGACCTGACTTTATGGAAGAAGGGGCAGCAACCGACGCAGGACCCAAGACTTTGTTAATCAGGCCGACTGAGGGCTACTGCAAGCAGATAACCCAAATGTAATGACTGCAACACAGTGAAACACGAAGAACGTCTGGAGAAACCACGCTGTCAGTTTGAGATCAGCTAGATCCTGGTGTCGACCTACAGATGGATGTGATAGGAGGTCTGGATTGGGTTCCAGTATCCATGGAGGATATTTCAGATGAGTCAGAAGGGAAACCAAATCAGAGGTCGATAAGAGGCAATGAGGATCACAGAGCTCTTTAACCATTTAGTTTTCTGCAGGAGCTTTGGCATCAATGGTAGTGGCAGAGAGAGAGAGAGACCTGATGGCCAATCATGAGCTAAAGCATCTCTCAGGAAGGGGTGATCAGAACAAAGTACCCGCTGCACTTGTTTTGAGGGAGGTACAGAGGTCACAGCAGGGTTAGCCCCAATGTTTGAAAAATCACTTTTTGCCACTGACTGAGTGACCACTCATGAGGGGTCAGAATATACCAGCTTAGCTCGTCTGCCAGAATGGACTTCTCGGTATGTGGGTTATGAGGAGAAAGTGGTGTGAAGGCATTGCCTATTCCCAAACTCTCAGACTCTGCATAGGGGGTATGAACAGAATTTGCCTTGCTTGTTGATACACCATACTACTGATACGTCTCTGAACTGCAGTAGTTCCTAAACGAGAATATCTTGAAAGGCTTGCAATGCAAGAAGGACCACTGATCTCTATGACACTGATGTGCAACCTGGTCTTCAGGTGGGTCCAGGTACCCAACCATCTTTCCCTTGAAATGCCCCCCACCCCAGCTAGGAAGCATCCGTGGACACTGTGGCTGTCTGCCAACTGACAGAGATGAATGAAAGAATCCACAATCTTTTGACAACTATTTGCAAAACTCATCCATTTAATAGGAGCAGACAGGATGGTAAAGTATAGACCACTAAACAGCAAAGTCCCACTGGAGAACATGCATACAAAATCTTACTAAAGGACCCAGAGTTAAGGCAGCAGCCATAGATCCAAGAGCTCACAGTACAAGTTTCACAGAAGCTGAGAGAAATTTTAGTATAGCTTGTACTTGATCACTCAAATTCTATCTGATGCAGAGGCAAGGAAGCTATTAGGCCCCCAATAAACTCCAATGTCAGAACTGGCAATGGCTGCAACTTTGCTAGGTTTACGGTAATGCCCAGGAAAGCAGATAATGCCCAGGAAAGCAGATATTTGAAAAAGGTAGTCCCTGGCTTGAATAAGTTGAGGCTTGGTTGGGGTACTTAGAAGCCAGTCAAGATATGGGAACACCCGAAAGCCACACAGTGTTAGGTGAGCTGCAACCACTACCACGCATTTGGTAAACACCCTGGGGACTGAAGCTGCAACCACTACCATGCATTTGGTAAACACCCTGGGGGCTGTGGTGAGTCCAAAGGGCAGGACCCTGAACTGGTAATGACTGGTTCCCAGCTTGAAGCACAGAAAACTCCTGGAGCACCTGTGTATTTTGATGTGATAATATGCATCCTGCCAAGTCCATAGGACTGTACCGTAACCATCCGCAACTTCACAGTCTTAAAGTAAAAGTTCAGCTTGCTTAGGTCCAAAATAGGTCTCAGGCCCCCGGTCTTCTTTGGCACTAAGAAAGCAGGAGCAAGTTCCAACTTCTACTGACTAGGTGGAACGAAGAGGAGTTGGTCTCTTTTTGGTGGTGGACGTGAAATGGGAATGTAGCATCCCCTGGGTATTCTGCTTTGCACCCAAGCATGGTTCATTATTTGAGGCACTTAATTGCAGAGAAAATCAACCACTGACTGCCACCAGGGCAGAGCAGTCAGGCAATGCTTTAGGAGCACTGATAGGGCTCGTCAGAGAAAAGTTCCCTAAAGCTCTGGTTTTGCAGACTCCCTCTGTCCCTGGGGGTGGCATCTCCCACTAAAGCCCCCCTCCTCTGCCCCTGGAAGACTCTCACGTTGATTGGGAAAAGACCCTTGAGACTTTCAGAACCAGGTTTTCTTTCCTCCTCTCAGATTCCTGGAAAAGGTTAGTTTAGGAGTAGAAAACTATCAGATAAGGTCTTTCCCTCTCTGTGCCCTTTACAGCTGGTCCAAATAAGGAAGAACCATCAAAGGAAGTATTGACAAATACCGCCTTGAAAGGTATCGCAAGGTCGCATCCAGGCATGTCTGCAGACAGCAAATGCCTGTGCAGGCAGCCCTCGAGACTACCTCCCTAGAGTGGGAGATAAGCCTCATGGATTAATTGCAGAAGGAGGGGGAGGGGGGACCAAGAGTAGCCAGTTTTAGAGATACCCTCTGAAATTCCTCCGGCGACATGATCTCTGTCAAAGAGTCAGAGTTTCTTGACCAAGTCTCTCTGCAGGCAAGTGAAGTGTGCCAAGTAATTAAGCACTCTCAGCGAGAAAGTGACAGAGGAATAAATGTGCTTACCAATCCTGTCCATCGCTCTGGACTCCCTGTTCAATGGACAATGAAGGTTTGCTCAGTCAACTTTTTGGTAACTGCTGCCACAACCAAAATGTCATTAATCAATACAAGTGATCCGCAGGGGGAACTTATCAAGACATTTGGCTTTCAATAGAGTCCAGCTCCTTCAAAGCCTGGCAGGCGACTAAATCAGAGCGTCGGCGGGGAGGGACACCCATCCTGAAACCTCGGAAGAAGGGGAGAGGGACTTTGGGCTGAACCAACTCAGCCTCAAAATCTCTAAAATGTCCTCAAAGGAGATGTCATCCAGTGGCGATCTTAGAGATCCCTATCAGTTATTAATGTCAGTGTCCTTGGTGAGACTCCATGGGTAGTCTGTGCACATCTTCTTAACAAGGACTTCCTCAGTGGGATGATCAGGGGGAGATATCAAGAAGAGGTGGCTATGCTGGGTGGAAGATCATTGGGGCTTTGGAGACGGGATAACTCCAGACATGGATGGTAGGGTCAACCCCCAGATCCGATGGAGAGTGATTGGGGGGGGGGTCAAAGGCTAAAGTAGTCAGTTCTCTGTGGAAGACCCTTTTTACTACCTGAAAAGTAAAGGGCCCCGGGAGGATCCTTGCCCAACTACCCAGGAGCAGAGTACATCAAGAAAAACAAGTACAGGAACCCTGGAACCAGAGCTGTCAAACACTGAAGCTCAAAGGAAAACAGACGGAGCCAACCCACTACCCTCAGACCAAATGATCTCTCGGATCGGAGACCTACTTTGCCTCGAAGATCTTGGGGCAGAAGTCAGGGCAACTGCCCAAGATGAGGAGGAAAAAAGACCTCTGATCCAACAAACTCTCTCTCGGTTGGCTAGAATCCTGGGGCTCTGATATCAAGGTTCAGATTGGAGAAGGAAACTGAAATTGGGATAATCGCGGATCCTAGAGTGGATGGAACAGGCAGAACTCCCATCTGGATCTTGGAGTTGATTTGCCTAACCATCTTATCCACATCACACTGACAGGCTCCTGGAAGACCTGAAGGAAGCCACAGAGAATGGCCTTGAATGCCTGGTCGGGGTTTGCAAGATTTTTAGGGGAAGAGTTGGTGACGACCCAATTGACAGCTCTGTGTCTGGCTCCTAACTCTTGGATGTGAAGCAGAGGTAGAAGGATGCAGAGAATGTATTCTAGGAGCTGACACCATCGGATCAGAGGGACGCCTAGGATCTGAAGGAGCCGAGCTCATCTGAGCAGTCAACTTAGTCTGATCTGAAAGGCACTGTTGATCCGATGATGTAGTACAAGAGCTTGAGGCAGACCCAGTTGGACCCAAGGGGGACTTTGATCTGCTGGAACAGGTCTAGGATCCAAGGATATTGGATCAGAACTTTTGAAAAATTTGCTGGGAGGTTCTGAAGAAGCCCTTAGGAGACTTATGAGGGCACTTGTGCTCCACAGATGAAGTACTGGGTCTGGGGGGGGGTCGAGCCACTGGAGAGGAGGAAGAGCTTGTTTCAGCTATCGCCCTTTGTTAAAAGCCTCACAAACAGAACATAGACTCAAGATGAGTCGATCCAAGACAGTAAAAACAGCTGCTATGTGCAGAGTTGGGTATTTTGTGCCCACACAAAGCACAGTTTAAACCCGGTAGGCTATGCCATTAGTATCAATGGATCACCCAATAAACAAGAAATTGTGCACAACCAGTACCAAACACAAATAGCCAACTATACAGCCGTATATTTGGTAAATGAAAGGAGGGCTGCAGCCGAGAGAGGTGGCAAAAAAAAAATCAAAAAACCCCGACACGTGCAAGATCTAAATGGGAAGGGAGGTAGTAAAAAGGAAGAAATAGGATGATGTTAAAGCAATTATTTTAAAGGAAAAACTCATATGTAGACCAAAAATCGCTAGGATGCACAAGAGCTGGGGAATGCATCTTTCCCTGATGGAGGCAAATGAGATCCGAGGGAGCTGTGTAGCTTTTGGCATTATGGAGAGAGGGAAGAGCTTGAGACTGGAATGCATGTATGTAAAGCGGCCAAGACACAGAGTGGTCGGATCCAAGGGCCTATGTTAAATCTAACACTTAAAGACAAAGATGATTTATCAAACCCATGTAAGCGTAAGCTTACAATCTCAAACGCTTAGAACAGAGACACCCCCCCCGGGGGGGTGGGGGGGGGGGAAATCGCTGTTACACAAAATAAAAAAATATGAAAACATTACATAAAGTGGAGGGCTTCATCCACCACACCCCCCGATGTGGGAGGCTGCGCTTCCCACACACCCTCTACTTAAATATACCAACTCTGAGATCGCACTAGTCACGAAAACGGCAAAATAATGGAAGCAACCAAGCGATTTCTTTCCCAGGGAAAGAATTCACATATGCTGTTTCGCTATTTTGCCTTTTCATGCTTTCAAGTTCGATCAAGACGCATTCGAAAGAATGTTTTGATCATTTAATAGGAACCTGGATCCAAGGCCTATACGACAGTCAGACATCAGATTTATATGGTTAGCTTGATGGACTGCAGATTTGAAGGATCTAGACCGATTGGAAGAGAAACGAGATCTGGAATGGAATCCAGAACCCAAGGAAGGTATTACAGAAGAGGCCACAGAAAGGGTACCACACTCAACGAGGTCAGAAGGGAGCTGTAAGAATCACGGTCACTCTGCAATAGGCTAACTTCTGGAGAAATCTGACAGTGGCACTGGGGGATAAGCATATAGGAGTCCTGGGGGCCAAGCATACAGAAGTCTCTGGGTGAATGCCCCTGAGAAGGGACTAAGGTACAACTGTTGCACTCAGTGGTGTGACCTCCAACTCCCATTCCAAAACAGTGCCCCAGTGCCAAAGGATCCAAGCTGCCACTCAAGCTGCCGGCTAGAATGTTAGACCTCCCTGGGATGTGTGTTGCAACCAGAAAACACAGACAGAATCACTTGATCTTGAAGAGTGCTAATGAGGAGCTCTGACAGACAGGTAGTCTGTTCCAGAGTATGGAAAGTCTCTGACAGGAATCTATCCCTCCAGCATGTTCCGTTTATTGTGGTGACCAGGTTTAGGTCCCTAGAGTGTGTAGCTCAGAGGGACTGGGATTTAAGTGGGGCATGTCCAACAGCTCTGGGTTTGACATAGCTTTGTATGTTGGGCAGGGATCGCCTCTGAGTATGCGATATGCAGAGTAAAGCTGGAGGTTTTTTTTTACTCTGTCTGCGTAGAGCATCTGTTTGAGGCCAGTAATCCTCTGTGAGGAATTTCTGCGGCCTTTCCAGTTGTTGTAGAGGTCCATACCAAAAGGGGCATTGTACTCTATAATGGGTACAATGAGTGATGAGTAGAGGGGAACAATGACCTTTTTCTGGATGAGAAACCTTTTGCGATGGTGTGCCACGTAGAAGGATTTCCTGACCACTGTGGCAATGTGATTATCAAAGGAGAGACTACTGTCCCACCTGTGTTCCAAGGTCTCTTATCACACTTTTGGTGTTAAGTAGACTACCACCCCTATGCGGTAGTGCATGGGTACAGGAGTTACCAAAGGGGATGACAATGCACTTTTTGGCATTGAGCTCGAGACCATGGCTTTGACACCAGGCATCTGTCTCAGTGAGGCCCTGTTGTAGGATGTCCACAGTTAGGAGTTTCGATTATGGCTCAGTTTGCAGTCATCTGCTAATTTAAATAGCCAAAGACCTTCTGTGTTAGCCTGTACTTCAGAGAAGTAGATATCAAACAGGAGAGGACCCAGGACTGAACCCTTTGGCACTCCATTTGTCACTGGTCTGAAGACTGATTCGGAGTCTGCTACTTTCAGTGTGGGTACTGTTAGTAACCCAGTTGGCAACCCATCTTGTGACATAGGGATTTATACCTAGTTTAGTGAGTTTATCTATAATTCCATTGTGGGGGATGGTGCTGAACGCCTTGCCGAGATCTAGACAGGCTGTGTGAACCACCTTACCCTCATCTATGGCTTTGGCGACTGCTTCAAAGTCCATTAGTTTAGGAAACATGATCTGCCTTTTACAAACCCGAACTGTGTGGGTCCAGAGTTTGGAGATCTCCAATGTCTTTGTTTAGGAGTTCCATGATGATACGTTCCATGGCCTTGCAGACCAGGCTCATCAGGCTAACGGGGCGGTAGTTCCCAGGGTCTGTTGTAGCCGCCCCCCCCCCTTTGTGGAGTAGGATTAACAGTCATGATACGCCATTCAATGGGCACAAAGCCTGAGGTGAGGCTATGATTGAACAAGGTACTTAGGTGGGGTGCCAGTTAATTCTGTAGTTTGTGTAGAAGGCAGCCTGGGATGTTGTCAGGTCCCATGGATGCTGTGTTTTTGGCTTTGGAGAGTGAGGTTTTTTACCTGTGCAGCCATGATTACAGGAGATTTGCATTCTTCTGGTATAAAGATGGGCCCTTTAGAGGGTGGGAGGGGGGTAAAGTTAGCACTGAACCTATCTGCCAGGATGTTGGCAATATCAGTTGGTTTTGTATAATTTAGTGTCATTGTGCTGTAACTCAGATCTGCTCTGAGTGTTGACATTGAGATTCTTGACATAGCTATAGAATGCTTTGTGATTGTCTTTAGAATCAGTGATGATTTTGTTTTCATAGGTAGGTACTAGGCTATTGGCCCTAGGGCCTATACAAGCCTAGCCAAAAAATGTACCCTGGCTTTCGCCACCCAAGAAAATTATTTTCCTGTGCCCCTGTCGAGCAGAACCATAGAAGTGATCCCTGGGGTGCATTTCCCATTTCCCATCCAATCAAGATTTTTCTTGAAGAGTGCTAATGAGGAGCTCTGTTTGACATAGTCAGGTAGTCTGTTCCAGAGTGTGGGAAGTCTCTGGGACAGGAATCTATCCCTCCAGCATGGTGACAAGGTTTAGGTCCCTAAAGCGTGTAGCTCGGAAGGATTGGGATCTCTAAGTGGAGCATGTCCAACAGCTCTGGGTTTGACATAGCTTTGTATGTTAGGCAGAGATCGCCCCCAAGTAGGCGATATGCAATGGAGTAAAGCTGTAGTTTGCGACCGTCTGCGTAGGGCATCTGTTTGAGGCCAGTAATCCTCTTTGTGAGGTATTTCTGTGGTCTTTACAGTTGTTGATGTCTTGTGAGGTACATACCAAAAGGGGCGTTGCACTCTATAATAGGTCTAATGAGTGATGAGTAGAGGGGAACAATGACCTCTATTTCTGGATGAAAATCCTTTTGTGATGAGATGAGCCACGTAGAAGGATTTCCTGACCACTGTGGCGATGTGATTATCAAAGGAGAGACTACTGTCCACCTGTGTCCCAAGGTCTCAATCACATTTTCGGCATTAAGTAGACTACCAGCTATGTGGTAGTTCATGGGTACAGAGTTTTTACCAAAGGGGATGACAATATACTTTTTGGCATTAAGCTTCAGGCCATGGCTTTGACACCAGGTATCTGTCTCAGTGAGGCCCTTTTGTAGTTTATCCACATAGTTAGGAGTTTCGATTATGGCTCCTAGTTTGCAGTCATCTGCAAACTTTGTTAGCCAAAGACCTTCAGTGTTAGCCTGCACTTCAGAGAAGTACATACCAAACAGGAGAGGACCAAGAACTGAACCCTGTGGTACTCCACTTGTCTGAAGTCTGATTTGGAATCCGCTACCTTCACAGTGTGGGTTTTGTCCGTGAGCCAGTTGGCAACCCATCTTGTGACATAGGGATTTATACCTAGTTTAGTGAGTTTTATCTATAAATTCCAGAGTGGGGGATGGTGTTGAATGCCTTGGCGAGATCTAGATAGGCTGTGTGAACCACCTTACCCTCATCTATGGCTTTGGTGACTGCTTCAAAGAAGTCTATCAGGTTTAGGAGACATGATCTGCCTTTTACAAATCCAAACTGGGTAGGGTCCAGAGTTTGGAGATTACCAATGTCTTTGAGTTCCACTATGATACGTTCCATGGTCTTGCAGACCAGGCTCATCAGGCTAATGGGGTGGTAGTTCCTGGGGTCCGTCGTGGCTCCCCCTTTGTGGAGTGGGATAACAGTCGTGGTGCGCCATTCAGTGGGTACAAAGCCTGAGGTGAGGCTCTGATTGAACATGGTACTTAGGGTGCCAGTTCATTCCATAGTTCTTGTAGAACGCAGCCTGGGATATAGTCAGGTCCAAATATACCAAAAACCACAACAACGGAAATAACAGCATAGACTGAAGAATAAAATATTTTATTTCTGATTCTGATACCTCGGCCTTCGCCTTCAATGGAATAGTTAACGTGTTCAGAAGCAAGTCTATAAGAGCCACCTTCTAATTACATTAATTGATAAATTAAATGCAATTAGCAATATTTCAAAATTTTAAAGCCACCAATACTAAACTTCAAATCTACCAGTATAAAGCTATAAATTGCCAATTGCATTTAATTTATCAATTAATGTAATTAGAAGGCGATTCTTATAGACTTGCTTCTGAACACGTTAACTATTCCATTGAAGACGAAGGCCGAGGTACCGGAATCAGAAATAAAATATTTTATTCTTCAGTCTATGCTGTTATTTCCGTTGTTGTGGTTTTCGGTATATTTGGACTTTTTTATTTACTGTTTTCTACAGTTTTGGTGTGTGTTTTTTGGTTGATTATAATGTCCACCAATGGAGCAGCGGGACCACCAGTTGCCACAAGGAGCAATTCGTACGTTTTGGATTTTTCTTCCATTTGGAAGGAGAGAGAAAAAAGGTTTGCACCTCCAACGACCTGTGGGTTTGTGGCAGCAATTATGCTATAAAGTTTGAGGAGTTGGAGAAATTAATGGTAAAGGAAGCAACTGTTTTTTATGATTTAAAGCTATTAGAAAAGTATGTCAGTTCCAATACCACTTCAAGGGGGCTTAGAGTGGACCGTTTACCTGCATATGAATTTTCGGAGGAGTCTGATCTTTTTCGCAGAATGGAAAGATTTCCCTACAGTGTACTTTGGGCTGGTTAAGCGCAATGAAAGAGTGCTTGTTAAAATACGTTCCAATATTGTTGAACTGCAAGAGACTATAATAATTCCATGGAGGCAGATTTTGCACAGAACCTAAATGACATTAAAATCAAAAGTGTTAAAAATAGAAACGCAGGTAGTGCAACGTAAAAAGAAAAAGTTTGTATGAGACACCAATGATTATGCTATGGGGATGATTTTTTTCTTGGCAATTCAACTTTAAGAGGGGGCGTGGTAGATCTGTTACAAAAAACAGCAGAAGCAGATCCCACGGCCTTAGGGACACTTCCGGTTCATCGACTGAAGCAGATTCAGCGGGAAAGAAAAGAGTCTCCTTCGATGAAGTAGATGCTGAAAGTACTGTGGGTTTTAGTGATCCGCAAGAGACTACTTCATCTGATAAAGATAATTCGACTCAAAGGAAGGGGCGCAATTGGCGCTTTCAGGCGAAAAGAAAGAACAATTGATTCTGTGTTTTATACACAAGGGACAGATGATAGTGGACATTTTTCATTATGGTGGTGGGATAAGAACTGCACATAATGGTACTTCTAACTTTTGCAGGTGAGAATTTAAATATAATGAATCTCTCTGATTTATGCATTTCTGATGTCATGGAACAAATTTAGTTCCTTTATACAAAACTTGTTTCAACACACATTCCTTCATTGGCTGATTTAATATTGGAGGCCAAAGAGTTTTGCAGGAAGTTACATTTGAAAGTTTTTTTTTGCAAACAAAGAGAAAGGAATGGGTAGTATTTTGGATGAAATGAATGAGGTTTCTGTTCTTGAAAGTTCGCTAATGGATATGTCAGTTTATGAGAATGAAATGAGACATTTCTCAGAATCGGAACATTGTTCATCTTCTGATTTAGCTTTTGAGTTTTGCACTGGTTAGGGAAGATTTAAGATTCAAGTACCTTATGTCAGTGACTTTATCCCTCCTAAATTGAACAGTATAAATGTTTTTGAAAAAGACTAAACAAATTGTGAAGGAATTTGGGGTATTTAAAAAATACCAGAAGGGTTATAATCTTTCTAAAAATAGAATGGCAAGCTCTTTGTGAAATAAGGGAAGAGAGTGACAAATATGTTTTCACGGAGTCTGATAAAGGTGGAAACTGGGTTATCTTGTCTAGAGATAAGTATAATTCTCTGGTGTTAGATTTGCTATCTGGTAGTGATACTTATGTAAGTTTACCAACAAATCCCAAGGTTGAATTCAATAATGCCTTATGTGATCTATTGGAAAGGGGTGAACATTTGGGTTTCTTTAGTCGTGGAGATGTTAAAAAGTTATTTATAAAGAACCCAAAGGATGCCAGATTTTCTATCATTCCTAAGATTCATAAGGATTTGAGAAATCCACCTGGGCGTCCAATTGTTTCAGGGAGAGGTGCTTTTTCACAAAATGTTGGTATGTTTCTGGACTCAGTTTTGAAAGAACACTTACCAAGAATATCCTCACATTAAAAATACGAAGGACGTTTGTGATTTTTTTCAAGGGTATTATTTGGGAAAGTGATTTTTACTGGGTCAGTGTGGATGTAAAGTCACTATATGCCTGCATTAATACCTTTTGGGGACTTGAAGCAGTAGGCAAATTGTTGGGAGAAGGCCCACGTACCTCCTATATTATTAGTTTGTTGGACTTTTGCCTTACACATAATTATTTTTAGTTTGAAAGGAAATTTGCAGAAAGTTGGTACTGCAATGGGTGCCTGCTTTGCTCTGCCATATGCTGTTATTTTCATGGGATTTTTTGAAAATTTATTTCTGTATCCTAAGAATTTTTCCAAAATCGGGTGATCAAGTACAAGAGATTTATTGATGACTTATTATTTCTATGCAAGGGGAATCCCAAATAATTTGAAGTATTTTTCTCTAGCCTAAAAGAAAATGTGTGGATTGGATTTTACTTTTATTATAGGTGGAGATAAAATTCCACATCTCAGTATTGTTTGATGTGGGTGTGGATGGCAGAATACAACAAACCTTTCCACAAAACCACAGCAGTTAATTTTTTACATGCTTCTAGTATGCACAGCTTTCATCTGGTTAATTCATTGCCTTTTGGAGAATTCAAACATATTGCAGGAAATATTTCAGAGAAGGATAATTATATAATGGAATTTGATAGAGTACAGGAAAAATTGTTTGAGAGAGGATATTCACATGAGATAAGTAGAGCCAGAGTTAAAGTTTTAAGTACTAGGGTTAGTACATGATTTTCATAGGTCTGTAGGTAGTGGAAGAATTCACTACGGCGAAACAAATGGGGAAGATGAGAATAAATTTAAGGAAGAAAATGATGAGACAAATAGGATTTTCTTTGTGAAAAAATTTACAGCTTTTTCTCCCATTTTAAGAAGACTGGTAATGGAATTGTGGCCTATCATTGGAAATGATGATAGCCTTAGAAATATTATGCCTAGGGATGTGATTTTTTCCTATGGTAGATTTCAAAATTTAAAGGATTTAGTAAGGAGCAAAAGCAGAAGGGAAAAACTGGCCAATGCAGGAGCTTATGCGTGTGGTAGATGTAAGGTTTGTGATAAGATCAGGAATTTGGATTATGTTATAGGATGCAACTGTCCTGTTAAAAATGGTATATTGGTCAAACTAAACGCAAGGTAAAACTAAGAATATTAGAACATCTAGGAGATATTAGAAATTCTAGGCTGGATAGTCCTGTGGCTAGTCACTTTAGTGCAGAGCATGGGAGTTCGGTGAGAGATTTAATTTTTAGTGTTTTTGCCAGACCATATGGGATGGGGGGGAAGGTAACCATAGTTTTCAACAGAGGTTATTAAACATGGAATCTAAGTATATTATTAATTTCAACACTCTCTTTCCCAATGGGATGAATTTAGAAATATGAATGATATATGTAACATTTGAATTCATAGTATTAATATGTTAAAAATGTTTAAGTAAGTTTAAATAATGAATTTGTAAAAAAGTTTTGTATAGTAATTTATAGCTTTATATTGGTAGATTTGAAGTTTAGTATTTGTGGCTTTAAAATTTTGAAATATTGCTAATTGCATTTAATTTATCAATTAATGTAATTAGAAGGTGGTTCTTATAGACTTGCTTCTGAACATGTTAACTATTCCATTGAAGGCGAAGGCCGAGGTACCAGAATAAGAAATAAAATATTTTATTTTTCAGTCTATGCTGTTATTTCCATTGTTGTGGTTTTCGGTATATTTGGACTTTTTTTTTACTGTTTTCTACAGTTTTGGTGTGTGTGTTTTGGTTGATATTGTCAGGTCCCATGGATGCGGTGTTCTTGGCTTTGGAGAGTGTGTTTTTTTTTTTTACCTGTGCAGCCGTGATTATAAGAACTTTGCATTCTTCCGGTATAGAGATGGGCCCTCTAGGGGGTGAGGGGGGTAAAGTTGGCACTGAACCCATCTGCTAGGATGGTGGCAATATCAGTTGGTTCTGTATATTTAGCGCCATTGTGCTGCAACTCAGAGCAGATATACGAGTGTTCCCATTGAGATTTTTGACATAGCTATATAATGCTTTGTGGTTGTCTTAAGAGTCAGTGGAAATTTTGTTTTCGTAACTAGCTTTGGAGAATGTTGAGGGATCTCATCTTCTTACTGAAGTTGACCAGGGAGTTTTCCAGTCATGGGATTTTACTCTTTTTGGCAACAGTTTCTTTCTTCTGTTGTAGAGTTTATGGCAAAGGACCACCAGATTGGCTTCCTTTTTTTGGAGGATAACATCTTGGTTCTATTAGGGATAGCATGATCCATGCACTCGTGTAAGTGCTTATAAAGTGCATTTGTGTAGGATTCAGCAGTCATACCTCTATTGTCCATCTGCATGGGTGTCGTGATGTTTGCCACTTCTGTCTTAAGTAGTGTGAAGTTGGCTTTGGAGAAGTTTTTTTACGATTGTTTCCCCTAATTGGGGGTGGGATGTGGATGTCTAGGCTGATTAGCGTGTGGTCGGATCTGACCAATGAGGAATTGACCTCTGGTGTGGAACACCAGTTTCCCATGTTGGTAATGACCAGGTCTTGCGATATTGCTGCCCCTGGTGAGGGTCTGAATAAGTTGATCCAAGGCGTTGGAATTTAGGAATTCTAGAAAACCCAAAACAAAGCAGAATCACTGTTCCGAAAATAACTAATAAGCACCAAAAACAGAACAGATAGAGGAGAGCACAAATCCTGGTCTGCAAGCTATAGTTTAATTAATGCACAACTCTTCAGTCCATCAAGTAAAATGCATAAAACAACTTTTCACTCCACATAAATCAAATGGAAAAATGAATCGCGTTAATGTGAATTTTGGTGGACTGAAAAGTCGTTTTAATCATTTTTCCATGTGATTTTGGTGGACTGAAAAGTTGTTTTATGCATTTTACTTGGACTGAAGAGTTGTGCATTAACTAAACTATAGCTTGCAGACCAGGATTTGAATTCTAGAAAACGTTGAGCAAAAGAGTTGGTACAGTAGTTTTCCCAGTTAATGGTGGGGTAGTTGAAATCGCCCATTAGGGTGTTGGGTTGTACCCTAATACTTTCCAGTGCATCAAGAAAGGAGGAGTGGGAATCCTGGGGCATGGTGGGGGGTCTGTAGCAAGCTACAATTTGGATTGCAGTCTTGCCCAGAGTTAGTTGCACTTTGATAATCTCGGATGCATTATGCTATGCAACTAGCCTGGAGGTGTGGATATCCTTGATGAATATGGACACGCCTCCGCCTTTAGTGCTTCGTTCTAGGTTAGGTGGCCAAAAGGTGTGGTATGAATTGTAGCCTGGTAATGCAGGGGTGCTCTCTGGAGCTTTAAACCAGGTCTTTGTCACTGCACAGATGTCAATGTTCTCCATTTTAAGGAGTGCCTCAAGGGAGTGCATTTTGAGGTTTAGACTTCTAGCATTGAGTAGCATGCATTACCCTTAGATTTTGCTTGCTTGTACCCGTTATGGTGGTGAATTTGTCATTTGAACCTTGCCTAAAAAAGTCACTACAGGAGTGGCAAGAGCCTTAGCCAGTATCCGGAATCCTAAGGGCAACAGGTGCAGGCCATCTCTGGCAAAGCATCATGGTCTGTCGATCATGTGGTCCCAGGCAAACAAATACTGGATCCCCTTAGAAAGACACCAGAAGCTTAGCCAATTGTTGAAGTCAATCATTTTGTCCTTGTACTGTGGTTCTCATTCTGGGTGATGGTAGGATGCTACTCAGGGTTAGGGTCATACCTGCCTGGGATACAAGATCGGAGAGCTTCTCCAGGTCTCTTCATGTAGTCCAGGGAGGTATGTCTCAGGTCATTCACACCAACATGGACAATGAGTGTCATATTTGTACTTATTGTGGAGTGACCCAAGTGCATGCGTTGTGGCGGATCCTGGCACCTGACAGGGCAGCTGACAGTAACTTTCTCCTTGTTTAGTCGAGTGAGTGGAACATCAGTGTGCCTAACTAGAGTGTTTGGTACGTTGTTATGCCTTATGGGCTGTGGTTGAGTGGCACATTGAGTTTGTGGGCTATGTCATTTGGGTTGTGTTGGGGGGGAGGGGGTGGAGTTTGCTTGCGTTTATGCTTTGATGTCCCGGATGCTTGGGCAGGTTTTTATTGAGAGCCTCCGCAAATGCAGGTGCGTGTTTCGTGTTTCTGTGTGTGTATTGGTTCATAGGTTTATACTAGGCTATCTGCCCTAAGGCATTTATAAGCCTAGCCCAAATTTTTGTGGCTTACGCCACCCCTTATATGAAAAAATACTGTGCCCATTAGTTTGTTGTGCCTCTGTCCAGCAGTGACACAGAGATTATTCCCGGGGTAAACCTACGATCTCCCATCCACAGGTCTAGATTTCTCTTGAACAGAGTCAGCGAGGTGCTCTGCCTCACATGGACCGGGATTTTATTCCACAGCATAGGGAGTCTCAGAGTGATAAATCTATCCCTCCAGCACGTCCTATTTATATCCGTGCTAAGGTTTTAAGTCGCTTGCTCTAGTGGTTTTGGTGGATTTGGATTTTTTTTGAGGTGGAGCATGTCCATTAATTCCGGGTTGGACATGGCCTTGTATGTCAGGCACATGTCACCTCTGAGCAGACGGTATGCGACTGAATAGAGCTGGAGTTTCTTCAATCTGGCAGCATATGACAGATTTTGGAGTCCCTTTATCCTTTTGGTGAGGAACTTTTGGGGTCTCTCCAATTGCTGCAGATGTCTGGTGAGATACATCCCGAATGGGGCATTGTACTCGATCATTGGTCTGATAAGTGAAGAGTACAGGGGAACAATGACCTCACTAGATCTGGGATGTGAATCCCTTCATGATCAGGTGGGCAATGTAGAAGGTCTTTCTAACCACTTCAGCAATGTGAGTGTCAAAAGAAAGGCCACTGTCAACCTGGGTCCCCAGGTCCCTGATAACCTCTTCTGTGCTTAGTGGATTGCCACCTATATGGTAGCTTGGGGTTGCCTTGTTTTTCCCGAAGGGTATGACTATACATTTTTTGGCGTTTAACTTCAGGCCATGGCTCTGGCACCAGCTATCTGTTTCCGTGAGTCCCTTCTGAAGGATATCCGTGTCCGATGCACTTTCCACTATGGCGCCCAGTTTGCAGTCATCTGCAAACTTTGTCAGCAGAAGTCCTCCCATGCTGGCCTGTACTTCTGAGAAGTAGATGCCAAACAATAGGGGGCCAAGGACCGAGCCCTGTGGGACACCACTTGTAACCGGCTTGGAGTCTGACACAGCGCCAGCAACTCTAACCCTGTGGGTTCTGTCCTTAAGCCAGTTTGCAACCCATCTTGTGACATATGGGTTTACATTTAAGCTGGTAAGTTATTCTACAATACCTGAGTGGGGTATTGTGTCGAAAGCCTTTGCAAGGTCAAGGTAGGCTGTATGGACTGCCTTTCCCTCATCAATGGCCTTGGTGACTGTTTCGAAGAAGTCGACCAAGTTCAAAAGGCATGATCTTCCCTTGACAAAGCCAAACTGGGTCGGGTCCAATGTCTGCAAGTCCCCTATATCTTTGTTTATGAGCTCCATTATGATCTTCTCCATAGCTGTGGTGCAGGTTTTGAGGGACTATGTGATGAGTGTGGTGCAAGTGTTTACCTTCTCCTCTTGACTGTCTAGTCCAGTCTTGGGTGACTGGAGCTTTGCTTCCAGTTTGGCTATATAAATGCATCTCTCACAGGTTGTAGTGCTGGGTGGTAGGAGAGGGTTGTCTGTGTACATGAGGCAATTGCTGCATTGCCCCAAGATGCCCAGACTAGCTTTGGAGAATTTGAGGGATCTCAGCTTCTTACTTATCCATCTCTGATCAGGTTAAGCTCACTCTAGGGAGCTCTCCATAGTAAACCTCAAAGACAAAAAACAAGTTGCCCCTTCTTGGGAATCTGTTAGAAAAAAAGACAACTCACTCTTTTTGGGCCTGACGTTACTGACCTGGTAAACTGTCTTACTTGTAGCCTTAACCTCAGATAGAATAGTGAGTTGCAGGCTTGTGAGTTTCCAGTTTTTAGCTCTTGTTAAAGGATAAGAGAGTAAGCATTCAAACCGATCCTTCTTTCCTGCCTAAAATGGTTTCTGAAGGTTATCCACATACATGCTTTCCATTTTGAGAGTTTAAACAAAGGAGAATGAATTCCTCACGCTGGATGTTCACGGGCAGCTTTGTTTTTTATAAGGGGAAAGGCATAAGCCCCGAGAAGGTCTGACCTAATTACATGCATCTTTTGCAAGAAAGAAAACTGCCTTTTCAGTTTTAACACGGATCTGCAATGCAATTCTCTTCAGTTACAAATTTTGGCAAACTAATTTAATTGTGTTTGACTATTTTATAGCCCTAGACTCAGCTGCAGATTGTATACAAGCTCACCCCCACCCAAAGTGAACCACTCACAGGAATAAACAAAAGGTATTGCAATCAGAGCATTAAGGACAAGGACCTCATTTCTCAGAGAATTTGGGACAGAGGTAATTGGGTTTTTATAAAGATTTGTTGTGAATCCTGAACCCTATAAAGTCTGTCTGGAATCTGAAGGGTTCCAAAAGATGCACAATTCAAGCCCCTCTTCAAATTGGGCTGATGCTCTTCATGAGGAAGAATCCCTTTTCCTCTTAGGGATAGGAGGAGGAGTTTATCCTGGCTTTAAGACTTCAGTAGCCTTTAACAGTCCTTGGACTAAAGCATATCTGTCATCTTGAGACGTCTGCCTAGGAGGATATAAAAGTTATGGACATAACACAACACTAGATCTATGGTGTGCATCTGTCAGTCTCAATAGATGGGCCGTCAATTGGAAGAATCCAAGGCTGGCAATACTACAGATTTTCTCCAAAGTTCAAGCTCCTTTTCCATGATGCACCACTATGTGCACAATCTTCTCAAATAGACTTTGCCTTTCAGCTGTTCTGATGTAATCTAGGAATATGGAATAAGAGCTCACCAAACAAACCAAGATACAGCCATAGAAGGGCAGTTACACCCAAGGCTTCAGGATGGTCCATAACAGTTCTCTAGGAGCAAATGCAAAATGACAATTTGGAAGGGGAAGGCAAGAGGAATGTCAAGACTGACAAAAGACATTGGATACTGAAGTTACATACTTACCTTAATGCTAAATCTAGGTTGTCCTTTCTCATCCCTCTCGACAGATGGGAGTCTCTCCTCAGCTACAAAGCCCTGTGTGGCGTCATGGAAGGACATTTCTGAGAAAGATGGAAGCAAATGGGAGTCTTGGATTTGGAAAGGAGATCCAGTTTGTAATGATGACTGCATATTATGTACAGCAGGCCCCTGCACAAATAATCAGCCATGGAAGAGAAACTGAAGGCGGCTGTGGAAGTGGACACTGAACTGGTAGAATGAGCTTTTGGCCTAACGGGAATAAATAACCCTCTGGAGGAATAAAAATGTATAGTAACCTGACAGCAATCAGGACAATGTGACCTTGGAAACTTTGCATCCCATGTTAGCTTTCAAAATTAGACAATTAGCTGATCTTTCTCTTGTATGATGATGCAAATAAAATCCAAGTTGTTAATGAACATCTAAGGTGTGAAGAATGTATCCCTTCTTAGTGGAATAGCTTGAAAAGAATATTGGAGGCGACTGGATTGATTCAGGACTAATTCTGAAGCTACTTTAAGTACAAAAGGAAGGACTGGTTCTGAGCAAGACCCTATACTTATCAAATATCATATGGAGGCCTGCAAGGCAAGGTCTTTAGTGTGAGAGGAAGAAACAGATAACCTAGTACTTGCTTACGAATCTAGCTGCCCTTGCAGGCCACATTAAGCCTAGCCAATTTCTCTGTGCGCTCTAAAATCTATCCCATTTAGAGTTTGGTCTTACCCATCCCATTATCGACAATTCTACTTTACCCTGAATGAGAATATCTTGTGTACGGGTCCTCTCAAATTATCTAGGTTATAATCAGAGTTAAAGCGTTTAATAGCTGCCTCTGTCCATTAGTAGTACAGGGGAAAGTCCTGGGCTAAATTTGCTGTTCCCATCCATAGATCTGAGCTGCGCTTGAAAATGGACAGGGACGAACTTGTGGATAGGGAGTCTGTTCTACACCAGCAGTATCCTATCCCTCCAAACTGTTATACTGATGTTGCAAAAAAGTTGTAGATCCCAACAAAGAGCATTTCTGATTCCATTTGACTTGCTGATGTGCAGTAAATCCATCAGTAATGGGTCAGATAATTACTTTTTATGCCAGACAGGTTGCCTCTTAGCAATTTGTAGTATACATAGTACAGTGACAATGCTCAGTCAGTCCATGCAGAACATATGTATCCTTTTAATAAGGTATCTGTGTGCACACCCCAGTTGTTGAATGTGTCTGGACAGAAACATGCCAAAGGGGGCATTATATTCCACAGCTGGCCTAATAAAAAGGGGGACAACGACCTCCTTAGATCTAGGCACACTCCCTTCGCTTATAGGTTCATAGGATGATACTAGGCTATTGGCACACAGAACCTTATAACCCTAGCCAAGACTTTCACCCATGTTCCCACAAAGCAAGCACCAGTTTCTCCTGTACAGCAGGGACACAGGTGGGATCCCAGGATATATTTTCCGTTTCCCATTCAATTGTCCAGGTTCCTCTTAAAGAGGGCTAGTGAGGTAGTCTACTTGACATGGAGAGGAAGTCTATTCCACAGATGGTGGGATAGATTGTTGCCTCAATGACTCCCCCAACAAGTTCTTTTAATGTCACAGACTAGGTTGAGACCTTGTGTGCAGGTTGCACGAGTGAAGTTTGACTTACAGACATGTAGCAACTCCCATCAAGGCCGAGTCTGAGATGGCCTTGTATGTCAGACAGGTCACCTCTGAGCATTCTATTCAAGACAGAGTAGAGGGGCAGGGCTTTTAGCCTATCTGTATAGGATAGGCATTTGAGACCCTGGATTTTCCTGGTCGGGTACCTCTGTGGTCTCTCCAACTGCTGCATGTGCTTGGCAAGGTACATGCTGAAGGGGATATTGTATTTGATAATGGGTCTGATAAGGGAGGAGTACAGGGATGTTATGACCTCCTTGTTCCTGGATAAAATACCCTTGCTTATAAGGTGGGTCATTTAAAAAGCCTTCCTACAATGGATGCAACATGGTGGTCAAAAGTGAGGTTGCTATCAACCTGGGTGACCAAGTCCCTCACGACTGACTGCATACTTAGTACATTATTAATGACAATTAGTGGGGACACCATTTTCTCCAAAGGGAATAATGACGCATTTCTTGGCATTCAGTTTGAGCCTACGCTTCTGGCACCAGTCATTTTGGTTAAGGCCCTCTTGGAGGATATTCACATCACTAGGAGAATTTATGACTGTGCCCAGCTTGCAGTCATCTGCAAACTTGGTCAGCCACAGACCACTGGTTTTGGCTTGCACCTCAAAAAAAGTATAGCCCCAAATAGTAGAAGCTCCAAGACTGATCCTTGGGGTATGCCGCTCATTACGGGTGTACTACGAGCAGTTGCTTCCCCTATTTTGACTGAATGGGTTCCATCAGTGAGCCAGTTCGCTACCCAATTTGGTAACATATGGGTTGATGCCTAGCTGGGAGAGTTCATCAATTATGCCCGAGTGGGGAACAGTGTTGAAGGCTATGGCTAGGTCAAGGTAGGGGGGTGTGCACTGTTTTGCCCTCATTCATGGCTTTGGTGACTTATTTCAAAGAAGGCAACCAAGTTTAACAGACATGATCTCCTTTTGACAAAACCAAACTGTATGGGATCAAGCGTTTGGAGGAGCTGTGCAATATAGGATGAGCACTCTCTTACAAAAATAGACAAATGTTTGTCAGCAATTAAGTCACTGTCCTCAAGTTCCCAAATCTTACTGTGCCAACTCTTAGGGGCATAGTGTCAATGTGATAGTTCCCAGGGGTACAGGGCTTCACAAAGAAAACGCACATTTTTGGCATTTAGTTTCAGTCAACGATTTTGGCTCCAGTTATCCGAGACAAACCTTCTGGCAGAATGGCTAATTATTTGGAGATTCAATGACTGCTAGCTTGCAGTCATCGGCAAACTTAGTCAGCCACAGTCCTTCGGTATTAGCTTTTAATTTTAGAAAAGTAGATACCAAACAAGAGATGTCCCAGCAGAGAACCCTGGGGGAACGCCACTGGTGACTGGTCTCTTTGTGGAGGTGACTTCCCCTATTTTGGGACTGCCTCCATGCCAGCTGCCAACCCGCAGGGTGAAATAGAAAAACGAAATAAACTTGGAAAACCCCATGTCTGAATGGGGAATTGTGTCAAAAGCTTTGGCCAAATTGAGGTATGTGGTTTGTACCATTTTGCCTTCATCCGTTGCAATGGTGTCCTTTTCAAAACATCTACCAGGATGAGTAGGCTTGACTTGCCCTTTACGAATCTAAAGGGCAACAGGTTCAGTACTTGAAAGTATCCTGTCTCGATTAATTCCATGACTAGTCTTTCCACGTCTTTGCATATGAGGTTTGTCAGGCGTATGGGTTTAACTGCTTGGGTCTGTGGAAGGTCCTCCCTTAGGCAGGGGAATGACTGTAGCTGCTCTCCATTCACTTGGTACAACACTTGTATGGAAGCCAGGATTGAATAAGGTTATTTGGGGTGTGGCTGTACAGTGCTTCATGTTGTTCAAGCTGCAGCCAGTGATATTGTCAGAAACCATCAATACAGTATTTTTAACTTTTAGGACTTCATCTTGTATGATAGCTGGAGGGGAACAAATTTCAGGTAGATCTCGAGGGACAGATGGAGGGAAGAGGGGGAACTCTGCCAGTATGTTCACTATATCTTCAGTCTCTGTGTAGAGCAGAGTCAGGGGTAAGGAACCTTCTGTTTCTATATAGTAGGCCAAGCTTTTAGTGGGTTCTTTTAATTCAGTGATTTATATTGCAGGTCAAATTTGAGACGGTCGTTTATGGTCACCCCAAGCAACTTTGTGAGTTTCAGGGGTGATGGTAGCACTATTAAAGGGAAGAGGTGGTAAATGAGGACTTGAGGTGGTGGAGGGATTTTGGGAAGGAGTAGTCTTGTCATTTTGTGGTGGAGCAAGTTTGTTGCTGGTAAGCCAGGATTCAGTGACATTGAAGGATTTCTGTGTGAGGGTTAGCAGGACTGAGGATAGGACTGATGTAGTTGGTTGGTAAAGATGTTAAGAAGGGGACCCAGAACCGAGCCTCGAGGGACACCCATTTTGATGGGGAGAAGGGGAGAGAGAGCATTTTGGCAGACTGCAGCCTGTCTGTGAGGTAGCTGTTGAACCAAGAGACAGTGTCTATGGATATTTGACGTTGGGACAGTTCGGACAGAAGGATGGGGTGGGAGACAGTGCCAAAGGCTTTAGAGAGGTCTAAGAAGAGGCAGGATATTAGTTTATTGTTATCTCTGGCAAGGGAGCTGCAGTTAGTAAAGGAGATGACAGCAGTAGTGGTACTACAGTGGAGGCGGAAGCCATGCTGGGGAGGGGTGATTAGGCTTTCATGAGTGAGGTAGGCCAAGAATCTTTTGTGAACAGTGTTCAAGCATTTTGGGAAGAGGAAGATAATATGGCTATATGATGGTAATTAGATAATTCTATGGAATTCCCTCCTTTGTGGATTGGTATTGTGCGGAATTTTTTCCAAATAGTAGGGACAGTGGATTTCCTAATGGAGCATCTTACTGTGAGGCAACACTACCGCAGCACCACCACCGCAGTTTGGCCTATAACCTGTGCAATTCAATTGAAAAACAAACAAATCTCTTAGGGGAAAAAATATAAAAAACATACAA
Source organism: Protopterus annectens (assembly GCF_019279795.1). NCBI lineage: Eukaryota > Metazoa > Chordata > Ceratodontiformes > Protopteridae > Protopterus > Protopterus annectens. The sequence goes on from NC_056749.1 coordinate 113,091,482, forward strand.
TATGCTGTCTACAAAAAAGTGTGCAGCCGACTGAGCCCAGTAACACAGCATGTCAATTCACAGGGTTTGAATGCACACCCGCCCGCCCCCCCCCCATTTTACAAGAATTAACACGATTTGACAAAATGGACAACGAAATACTGGGCAAAAATCCTAAGAATGAAAACTGAAGTTCCACAAAGGACTTACTTTTTTACTATTAAAGGTTGCATTAATGGGCTAGCTATAACCTTACAGCCATGCTCACCATACTGAAAGCTCTGCCTTTTAATTACTTACCAGTAATTACATTACTGGTGTGAATATTTAAATTGGACAAGGTGCACTGGTCATTTTACAAGTTTCACGGAGATTGACTTTGTACTTGATCCCAAACATTTCTGATGTATAAATAGTTTTTCTGATGAAGTTCTGACACATTAAAATGGACGAAAGCGCTCAAATATTGGTTCACTGTCTCGTCTCTAGTCATTGGTGTAAAAAGTATTTTTTTATACCAATCTGGTGGTCCCCTGCCATAAAACTCTACAACAGAAGGAGGAAACGTATATGGAATAAGTTGAAGTCCCAAGACTGGAAAAACTCCCTTTCCAGCCTCAACCACAAGGCCTTCTATAGTTATGTAAAGAATCTCCATGGCAATACCCAGCTTTGTTCTGAGCTACTGCACAACAGTACCTCCTATACAGAGCCAACGGATATTGCAAATATACTGACAGATTCATTGCTAACTTTAGCCCCCCCCCCCAGAGGACCAATCACAATACCAGTAGACTGCCAGGCACACAGTATTATTGCTGCACAAGTTAAAACAGCACTGTCCAAGGCCAAGAATACAGCTCCTATGGAACCTGACAGTATCCCTGGCGGTGTTCTACATGAACTACAGCATCAACTGGCATCTCACTTATGTGCCCTGTTCAATCACAGCCTCAACTCAGGCTTTATCCCTACCGAATTGCACACTGCTACAGGTCATCACTCTCCACAAAGGAGAAGCGACTACAGACCCTTGGAATCATCACCACATTAGCCTGACAAGTCTGATATCCAAAGCTATGGAACGCATCATGGACCTAACAAACAAAGGATAAAGGGAAACGCCAAACTCTGGATCCTACACAGTTTGGTTTGGTGAAGGGTAGATAATGCCTGCTCAACTTGGTAGACTTCTTTGAGTCAGTCACTAGAGGTGTGGATGAAGGTAAGGTGGGTTCATACAGCCTACCTTGATCTGGCCAAGGCCATTGATACTACTCAGGAATTATAGAAAAACTTACTAAGCTAGGCATCAACCCCTATAATCACTGGGTGGGTTGCAAACTGGCTCACAGAACCCACAGTATGAAAGTAGCGGACTCCAAGGCAGACTGCTGACCAGTCACGAGTGGAGTCCCACAGGGTTCGGTCCTGGGTACTCTTCTGATTGGTATCTACTTCTCTGAAGTCCAGGCCAACATGAAGAGACTCTGGCAGACAAAGTTTGCAAGTTGGGAGCTATTAACTCCCCAAGTGATGATGACATCCTACAAAAAGGCCTCAGGGAGACCAACGACTGGTGTCAGAACCATAGCCTTAAGCTCAAAGCCAAAAAATGTGTCTTCATCCCCTTTGGGAAAAACCCAGTTCCCTTTAATTACCACATAGATGGTAGTCCACTGAACACAGAAGGCGTTTTAAGAGAGATCTGGGAACACAGGTTGACAGCAACCTCTCTGGACCACCACGTTGGCACTGTGGTCAGACAATCCTATGTGGCACATTGCTAAGGGTTTTGCATCTAGGAAGAAAGAGATCATAGTCTCCCTTAGGCCAGAGTGCAATGCCCCATTTGTCATGTACCTCAGTAGACACCCACAACAACTGGAAAGGGTACAAATGTACCTCACAAAAGAGGATGCTAAGCCTTCACTCATCCTATATGGACAGACTCAAAACTCCAACTATTCTCAGTCTCATATCACCTACTTAGAGGCGATCTCTGCTCAACTTACAAAGCCATGTCTGACCCAGCTTTGTTAGATGAGCTACATCTAAAGAAATCCCAATCCCTCCACACCACAAGCTCCAGAGACCTCAACCTCATCACAACCAACAGAATATGCTGGAGGGGAAAGGTTCATAACCTAGACACTGCCCATGCTATGGAATAGACTTCCCATACATGTCAAGCAGAGCACCTCACTGGCCCTCAAGAGAAATCTTGAGGAGTGGATGCGAAATAGAAAATTCACCCAGAGGATCATTCCAGTGGCTCTACTAGACAGAGGCACTAAGGAAGATGGTTGGGTGGCATGATGCCAGGGTAATCCTATGGGATACACTTGTAAAGGCTCCAGGGCCATTAGCCCAACACACACACACACACACACACACACACACACACACACACACACACCAACTCTCATAGGTTGGTACTAGGCTATCAGCCCTAGGGCCTGTACAAGCCTAAAACATAATTCCTTGGCTATTTCTTCCCCTACTAATTTACTTCCCTGGACCCCGGTCTACTACATAAAATACGTGTAGGTGTGTATGGATTCACTTTAGAAGCTTGAAATACTGAAATATCGAAATTGAGTATTTCGAGCACATAAAAGTGGAATCCTGAAAAGAACGAAAACTCAGAAGTACGAAATTCAAAACCTTGCATACCGGGGAAATTGAATTAGTGCTTCTGGTGTTTTGCTGTGGTTATGGATTCAGGTAAGTGTGTGTGCGTTAAGGGTTTTGGGTAGGGGCTGTGGTGTGCGCTAGTGTGTTTTGTTGCCGTGATGTGTGTGTGCAAGGAGAATGTAGCTTGTGTGGTGGTGTTTTGCGCATTTTTGTATGTAGTGTGACCTCGAAGTAGGGGGCACAGCCCCCACATGGGGGAATGCAGTGGGGCATGCCCTCCTGCTTTTATGTAGGACAGAGATTGTGTTTGTGTTTGGGGAGGAATGGGTGTGTTAGTGTACAGCAGAAGCGCCAATTCAAAATCTCCAGTATGAGAGATTTTGAATTTCACGCTTCTGAGTTTTCGTTCTTTTCAGGATTCCACTTTATGGGCTTGAAATACTGAATTTTGATATTTCAGTATTATTTCGAGCTTCTAAAATGAATCCATACATATACATTTTATTCGCATGCACACACGCACCAGCAGAAATAATGCAGCAAGTAGAACCAGTAATTGAGCGCGCTTTTGTTAAATAAACTGTGCAATTGTCAGAGTTATTAGTGTAAGCAAACAATAGAAATAATCTAGTCCAATCAAAATCACAGTTCAACCCTTTTAAAGCCATGATGAAGAGAGTAATTATGAAAGTTTCATTACTCATACATATGTACAAGGTGGGTATACCTCAACAGGAAACCAGAGTAGCAAAAAATATATATATATATAATATTCAAATAGGTAATGAGAATTAATAAGTAATTAAGAAATAAACAGTTCAAAACTACATATAAAACTGCAGTCCTTAATGCATAATAATTGAAATAAATTCTCAATGTTGCCATCAGAGTACACATTTTATGTTAGGAGGCATCATTCGACCATGGAAAGGAGTCAGCACCCAAACGGAGCTGCCATCCAAGCTCCTTCACCTCCAGTAGTGCTGAGTAGATGCCACCCCCCCCCCAAAAAAAATAAATAATCAGCTAGCTCTAAGATAATAAAATGGAATTTAAACAAATTCATGGCAAGCTGTAGAGTGTCTAGCCAAAGCGATGCAACTGTTTTTGGTTTTAATACCAGTATAATTTTTTTTTTGACGCGGTCAAAGTTTGAGATTCGTCTTTCACACCAATCCCTCCATAAACAATGTACAGGAATTAGTCAAAATGGCTGGAAAAAGGAACAGTGAAGTTAATATGTTAAAAAGTGAAAGAAGGACCTGTAAATATTGACAGCAGACAAATCTGAACATCACTGGTGGGTCAGAAATATTGCAAACATTTTGCATTAAAAACTGAGTCTCCGTCTTCGAAAGAGCTTCTTAAAAGTACGTGTCCTCTTGTATG